>NW_027642882.1:0-15000 GCF_032717465.1 Coenobita brevimanus
TTGCTTCTGCCGTTGTCGTTGTTGATGCAGCACTTGTGACAAACATTTCGTCGTCATCACCTGCAGTACAACCAGCATGCAACACCACCCCAGCACACAATACTCTCCCCTCACAGCCTGCGCCTAATTAGAGTAGTAGTGGCGGCCCTCTCTGCTCGCTCACTCACTCACTGGTCCAATTCACTGTAAGACACAACAGCCATGGGGGCCAAGACCTCACACAGGAGTCAAGTGAGCCCTCCCGCAATGGCATTCGATATCAGGCAGGAGCTGATGATGAGGATGGCTTCTCCTCAGCCACCACCACCACAGACTCCCATGACAAGGGCACATTCAGCAGCAGAAGTGGACCTTCTTCTTCTCCCGCTGCCTGCCCTCTCACCTGTAGCTGGGCATTCTCTCTATTCGTGGGTTTCCCCGTAGAGAGAGTCCCTCAGGTCTGCACACCCTAGGCAGTCGACGACGGCAAGCCGGTTAGTCGTTCGGTGTGACCGTCGGACCTCCGGCTTCCCGGGACCTCGTCGACCCACTGGCATGTGCTTCGTGGACCTGGTTTTCTCTTTTCTTAAGCGCCGGCCTCTCCCCTGACAGTAGCACAGGCAGCCGGGGCCCTCGACTGAAAGCACCCGGCCGCGTTGTGCCCCCGGGAGTCAGGCGGCGTGCCAGAGCCATGCCGAAACCAGCCGGAGAAGTTTCCCCCCCGCACAGGGTGCGGGGAGGCCCCTCCTCCTATTCCGGTAACGGCAATGGACGGACGCCCGAACACCACCCGGGCCCTCTCCTTCGACTATCGTCCGCCCGCCAGAAGAACTGGCCAACACAGAGCCAGCCACCCACTGAAGGGCCGCTCACTCTCTCTTCCTCAAGGTTAGGTTGCACTCGGAGAGCCGACCCCGCTACCCAGGTCGCTCCCTGTCTTGGGGTTAGGTTAGGCAAGCCCTTGGTTCTGAGAGCCGCCCGCCCCACCCCTTCTGTCTTCTCTCCCCGTTGGCCACCACCCGCCTCTGAAAACGGAGGAGAGCCACGCGGGTATGGTGAGCCCTTCCGGCACTCGATACTCACACTGCACCGAGAGCCAGAGGAGCCCCTGCTGCGGACCGACCCCACGATCCGTCTTGGTAAGCCCACCCCCCCCCTTTGCCGGTGCTCGGCTCCGGAGGGTGGGTCTAGGAGGCGGAGGGAAAGGCACAGCCACACTCTGCCCTCTGACCCCTCCGGCTCCCGGGCATTCTCCCTATTCGTGGGTTTCCCCGTAGAGAGAGTCCCTCGGGTCTGCACACCCTAGGCAGCCGGTGGCGGCAAGCCGGTCAGTCGTTCGGTGTGACCCGTCGGACCTCCGGCTTCCCGGGACCCCATCGACCCACTGGCATGTGCACTTGACCAGCGAAAGTAGGTTGCGCCAGCCCCGAGCTTCCCTGGCGGCAGCACAGGCGGCCGGAGCCCTCGTCAGACAGCTCCCAGCCGCTTTGTGCCCCCGGGAAATGGGCGGCATGCCAGAATCGTGCCGAGACCAGCCAAGGAACCCGACCCACGCACAGCACGCAGCGTACGGGGAGGCCCCTCCTCCGGCAACGGCAATGGACGGACGCCCGAACACCACCCGGGCCTTCTCCTCCGACCTCAGTCCGTCCCCACGCAGGCGAGGGCCGGCCGATGCGCCCTGCTCATAGGACTTACAATGCACCGAGGGGCAGAGCTGATGTGCCACCCAACGATCCCTCTCTCGCTGCTCCAGTGGCCCACTCCTTCGCTTCTGCTCGGCTCCGGAGGGTTGGAGGCGGAGGGAAGGGCACAGGCACTCTCTCCCCACACGGCCAAAGGCCCAGCTTTGCACACCTGCACTGCCCTGCACTGACGGGAAGAGCTTTTGTGCCAGCCAGATGGCCCCACAATCCCACTCTCACTGCCCCATGGGCCACTCCTTTGCTGCAGCTCAGCGCCGCTCGGGAGGGCCGGAGGCGGAGGCGGAGAGGGAAGGGCTCGGGCACACTCTGCTCTCCCGGCCCCTCGACCACACCGGCTCCCTGCACTGAGGCGGGGGAGGGGCGGCCCGGGGCCCTGTCCAGCGGCGGAGGCTCAGCCTCCGAGACCCACCGCTGAACCACTGCAGCACGCCCGGCCTGCTCTGCCGACACTGCCGGGTAGGAAGGGGTCCCTCTTCCTTGGTATAATCCCGGGCACAGCCCCGAAAAAAGTTTATTTTTGGGCCCCCTTCCCCCGTTCGGGGGAGAGAGCGGTAGAAACTCCTCGGGGCCTGGCATTTCAACGGGAAGAGGCCGCACCCAAGTCGGGAATCCGACCCCCGGTTTGGCCTCCCTCGACCCCCCCAAGCTTGGATCCCCTGTGGAAGGGGCCGAGCGCGGAGGAAGGGGGTGAACCGTCCGTCGGGGTCACGGCCTCGCCCGCCGCCCCCACTCCCCCAGAACAGTGTCCTGCCTGCACTGAGCGGGAGGAGGGCCGGGCCCAGCGTGCGGACGGCACGGGAACACTCCCCGCCCACGGCCACAGGACGAGCCATGCATGCCTGCGCTGCACCGGGGTGGGCCAGGAGCTCGCGTGCCACCGCCCCCGTTCCCTCTCGTTGCTCCATGGACTGCTACTCCTTGGCCGGTGCTCGGCTCTGGAGCGTTGGAGGCGGAGGGAAGGGCGCGGGCACACTCTCCCCACACGGCCAGAGGCCGAGCCACGCTCACCTGCACCGAGGGGAGGAGCTTGTGGGCCGACCCCACGATCACCTCCACTGCCCCGTGTCCTCCTCCTTCGCTGCTGCTGCTGCTGCTGCTGCTCAGCTCTAGAGGGCTCGAGGCGGAGGGAAGGGCACGGGCACACTCTCCCCGTACGGCCAGAGGCCGAGCCACGCTCACCTTCACTGCCCTGCACCGAGGGGAAGAGTTTGTGTGCCGACCCAACAATCACCTCCTCTGCTGCTGCTGCTGCTGCTGCTGCTGCTCAGCTCTAGAGGGCCAGAGGCGGAGGGAAGGGCACGGGAACACTCTCCCCGTACGGCCAGAGGCCCAGCTTTGCGCACCTGCACTGCCCTGCACTGACGGGAAGAGCTTTTGTGCCAGCCAGATGGCCCCACAATCCCACTCTCACTGCCCCATGGGCCACTCCTTTGCTGCAGCTCAGCGCCGCTCGGGAGGGCCGGAGGCGGAGGCGGAGAGGGAAGGGCTCGGGCACACTCTGCTCTCCCGGCCCCTCGACCACACCGGCTCCCTGCACTGAGGCGGGGAGGGCGGCCCGGGGCCCTGTCCAGCGGCGGAGGCTCAGCCTCCGAGACCCACCGCTGAACCACTGCAGCACGCCCGGCCTGCTCTGCCGACACTGCCGGGTAGGAAGGGGTCCCTCTTCCTCGGTAAAATCCCGGGCACAGCCCCGAAAAAAGTTTATTTTTGGGCCCCCTTCCCGCGTTCGGGGGAGAGAGCGGTAGAAACTCCTCGGGGCCTGGCATTTCAACGGGAAGGGGCCGCACCCAAGTCGGGAATCCGACCCCCGGTTCGGCCTCCCTCGACCCCCCCAAGCTTGGATCCCCTGTGGAAGGGCCCGAGCGCGGAGGAAGGGGGTGAACCGTCCGTCGGGGTCACGGCCTCGCCCGCCGCCCCCACTACCCCAGGACAGTGTCCTGCCTGCAGTAAGCGGGAGGAGGGCCGGGCCCAGCGTGCGGACGGCACGGGAACACTCCCCCGCCCACGGCCACAGGACGAGCGATGCATGCCCTGCGCTGCACCGGGGTGGGCCAGGAGCTCGCGTGCCACCGCCCCCGTTCCCTCTCGTTGCTCCATGGACTACTACTCCTTGGCCGGTGCTCGGCTCTGGAGCGTTGGAGGCGGAGGGAAGGGCGCGGGCACACTCTCCCCACACGGCCAGAGGCCGAGCCACGCTCACCTGCACCGAGGGGAGGAGCTTGTGGGCCGACCCCACGATCACCTCCACTACCCCGTGTCCTCCTCCTTTGCTGCTGCTGCTGCTGCTCAGCTCTAGAGGGCTCGAGGCGGAGGGAAGGGCGCGGGCACACTCTCCCCACACGGCCAGAGGCCGAGCCACGCTCACCTGCACCGAGGGGAGGAGCTTGTGTGCCGACCCCACGATCACCTCCACTGCCCCGTGTCCTCCTCCTTCGCTGCTGCTGCTGCTGCTGCTGCTGCTGCTGCTCAGCTCTAGAGGGCTCGAGGCGGAGGGAAGGGCACGGGCACACTCTCCCCGTACGGCCAGAGGCCGAGCCACGCTCACCTGCACTGCCCTGCCCTTGAGGGGAAGAGCTTGTGTGCCGACCCAACAATCACCTCCTCTGCTGCTGCTGCTGCTGCTCAGCTCTAGAGGGCCAGAGGCGGAGGGAAGGGCACGGGAACACTCTCCCCGTACGGCCAGAGGCCCAGCTTTGCGCACCTGCACTGCCCTGCACTGACGGGACGAGCTTTTGTGCCAGCCAGATGGCCCCACAATCCCACTCTCACTGCCCCATGGGCCACTCCTTTGCTGCAGCTCAGCGCCGCTCGGGAGGGCCGGAGGCGGAGGCGGAGAGGGAAGGGCTCGGGCACACTCTGCTCTCCCGGCCCCTCGACCACACCGGCTCCCTGCACTGAGGCGGGGGAGGGGCGGCCCGGGGCCCTGTCCAGCGGCGGAGGCTCAGCCTCCGAGACCCACCGCTGAACCACTGCAGCACGCCCGGCCTGCTCTGCCGACACTGCCGGGTAGGAAGGGGTCCCTCTTCCTCGGTAAAATCCCGGGCACAGCCCCGAAAAAAGTTTATTTTTGGGCCCCCTTCCCGCGTTCGGGGGAGAGAGCGGTAGAAACTCCTCGGGGCCTGGCATTTCAACGGGAAGGGGCCGCACCCAAGTCGGGAATCCGACCCCCGGTTCGGCCTCCCTCGACCCCCCCAAGCTTGGATCCCCTGTGGAAGGGCCCGAGCGCGGAGGAAGGGGGTGAACCGTCCGTCGGGGTCACGGCCTCGCCCGCCGCCCCCACTACCCCAGGACAGTGTCCTGCCTGCAGTAAGCGGGAGGAGGGCCGGGCCCAGCGTGCGGACGGCACGGGAACACTCCCCCGCCCACGGCCACAGGACGAGCGATGCATGCCCTGCGCTGCACCGGGGTGGGCCAGGAGCTCGCGTGCCACCGCCCCCGTTCCCTCTCGTTGCTCCATGGACTACTACTCCTTGGCCGGTGCTCGGCTCTGGAGCGTTGGAGGCGGAGGGAAGGGCGCGGGCACACTCTCCCCACACGGCCAGAGGCCGAGCCACGCTCACCTGCACCGAGGGGAGGAGCTTGTGGGCCGACCCCACGATCACCTCCACTACCCCGTGTCCTCCTCCTTTGCTGCTGCTGCTGCTGCTCAGCTCTAGAGGGCTCGAGGCGGAGGGAAGGGCGCGGGCACACTCTCCCCACACGGCCAGAGGCCGAGCCACGCTCACCTGCACCGAGGGGAGGAGCTTGTGTGCCGACCCCACGATCACCTCCACTGCCCCGTGTCCTCCTCCTTCGCTGCTGCTGCTGCTGCTGCTGCTGCTGCTGCTCAGCTCTAGAGGGCTCGAGGCGGAGGGAAGGGCACGGGCACACTCTCCCCGTACGGCCAGAGGCCGAGCCACGCTCACCTGCACTGCCCTGCCCTTGAGGGGAAGAGCTTGTGTGCCGACCCAACAATCACCTCCTCTGCTGCTGCTGCTGCTGCTGCTGCTGCTCAGCTCTAGAGGGCCAGAGGCGGAGGGAAGGGCACGGGAACACTCTCCCCGTACGGCCAGAGGCCCAGCTTTGCGCACCTGCACTGCCCTGCACTGACGGGACGAGCTTTTGTGCCAGCCAGATGGCCCCACAATCCCACTCTCACTGCCCCATGGGCCACTCCTTTGCTGCAGCTCAGCGCCGCTCGGGAGGGCCGGAGGCGGAGGCGGAGAGGGAAGGGCTCGGGCACACTCTGCTCTCCCGGCCCCTCGACCACACCGGCTCCCTGCACTGAGGCGGGGGAGGGGCGGCCCGGGGCCCTGTCCAGCGGCGGAGGCTCAGCCTCCGAGACCCACCGCTGAACCACTGCAGCACGCCCGGCCTGCTCTGCCGACACTGCCGGGTAGGAAGGGGTCCCTCTTCCTCGGTAAAATCCCGGGCACAGCCCCGAAAAAAGTTTATTTTTGGGCCCCCTTCCCGCGTTCGGGGGAGAGAGCGGTAGAAACTCCTCGGGGCCTGGCATTTCAACGGGAAGGGGCCGCACCCAAGTCGGGAATCCGACCCCCGGTTCGGCCTCCCTCGACCCCCCCAAGCTTGGATCCCCTGTGGAAGGGCCCGAGCGCGGAGGAAGGGTGTGAACCGTCCGTCGGGGTCACGGCCTCGCCCGCCGCCCCCACTACCCCAGGACAGTGTCCTGCCTGCAGTAAGCGGGAGGAGGGCCGGGCCCAGCGTGCGGACGGCACGGGAACACTCCCCCGCCCACGGCCACAGGACGAGCGATGCATGCCCTGCGCTGCACCGGGGTGGGCCAGGAGCTCGCGTGCCACCGCCCCCGTTCCCTCTCGTTGCTCCATGGACTGCTACTCCTTGGCCGGTGCTCGGCTCTGGAGCGTTGGAGGCGGAGGGAAGGGCGCGGGCACACTCTCCCCACGCGGCCAGAGGCCGAGCCACGCTCACCTGCACCGAGGGGAGGAGCTTGTGGGCCGACCCCACGATCACCTCCACTACCCCGTGTCCTCCTCCTTTGCTGCTGCTGCTGCTGCTGCTGCTGCTGCTGCTCAGCTCTAGAGGGCTCGAGGCGGAGGGAAGGGCACGGGCACACTCTCCCCGTACGGCCAGAGGCCGAGCCACGCTCACCTGCACTGCCCTGCACTTGAGGGGAAGAGCTTGTGTGCCGACCCCACGATCACCTCCTCTGCTCCTCCGCTGCTGCTGCTCAGCTCTGGAGGGCTCGAGGCGAAGGGAAGGGCGCGGGCACACTCTCCCCGTACGGCCAGAGGCCGAGCCACGCTCACCTGCACTGCCCTGCACCGAGGGGAAGAGCTTGTGTGCCGACCCCACGTTCACCTCCTCTGCTGCTGCTGCTGCTCAGCTCTAGAGGGCTGGAGGCGGAGGGAAGGGCACGGGCACACTCTCCCCGTACGGCCAGAGGCCGAGCCACGCTCACCTGCACTGCCCTGCACCGAGGGGAAAGGGCTCGTGTGCTGACCCCACGAACGCCTCCTCTGCTGCTGCTGCTCAGCTCTAGAGGGGTCGAGGCGGAGGGAAGGGCACGGGCACACTCTCCCCGTACGGCCAGAGGCCGAGCCACGCTCACCTGCACTGCCCTGCACCGAGGGGAGGAGCTTGTGTGCCGACCCCACGATCACCTCCTCTGCTGCTGCTGCTCTAGAGGGCTCGAGGCGGAGGGAAGGGCACGGGCACACTCTCCCCGTACGGCCAGAGGCCGAGCCACGCTCACCTGCACTGCCCTGCACTTGAGGGGAAGAGCTTGTGTGCCGACCCCACGATCACCTCCTCTGCTCCTCCTCCTCTGCTGCTGCTGCTGCTGCTGCTCAGCTCTAGAGGGGTCGAGGCGGAGGGAAGGGCACGGGCACACTCTCCCCGTACGGCCAGAGGCCGAGCCACGCTCACCTGCACTGCCCTGCACTTGAGGGGAAGAGCTTGTGTGCCGACCCCACGATCACCTCCTCTGCTCCTCCTCCGCTGCTGCTGCTGCTGCTCAGCTCTAGAGGGCTCGAGGCGGAGGGAAGGGCACGGGCACACTCTCCCCGTACGGCCAGAGGCCGAGCCACGCTCACCTGCACTGCCCTGCACTTGAGGGGAAGAGCTTGTGTGCCGACCCCACGATCACCTCCTCTGCTGCTGCTGCTGCTGCTGCTACTGCTGCTCAGCTCTAGAGGGGTCGAGGCGGAGGGAAGGGCACGGGCACGCTCTCCCCGTACGGCCAGAGGCCGAGCCACGCTCACCTGCACTGCCCTGCACTTGAGGGGAAGAGCTTGTGTGCCGACCCCACGATCACCTCCTCTGCTCCTCCTCCTCTGCTGCTGCTGCTGCTGCTCAGCTCTAGAGGGGTCGAGGCGGAGGGAAGGGCACGGGCACACTCTCCCCGTACGGCCAGAGGCCGAGCCACGCTCACCTGCACTGCCCTGCACTTGAGGGGAAGAGCTTGTGTGCCGACGCCACGATCACCCCCTCTGCTCCTCCGCTGCTGCTGCTCAGCTCTAGAGGGGTCGAGGCGGAGGGAAGGGCACGGGCACACTCTCCCCACACGGCCGGAGGCCGAGCTATGCTCACCTGCACTGCCCTGCACCGAGGGGGAGAGCTTCTGTGCCGACGAGATGACCCCATGATCCTCTCCGCTGCTCCACGTCCGACTCCATCGCTGGTGCTGCTGCAGCATCAGCAGAGCTCCGGACGATCACAGGCGGAGGGGAGGGGCGCGAGCACACTCTCCCCACACAGCCAGAGGCCGAGCCACGCATGCCTGCACTGCACTACGCTGAGGGGCAGGGCTTGTGTGCCAACGGGACGACTGCCTGATCTCTCCCGCTACTCCACAGGCCACTCCTTCGCTGCAGCTCAGCTCCGGAGTGTTGGAGGCGCAGGGAATGGCGCGGGCACACTCTGCCCTCCCAGCGCTCTGGCCCCTCGACCATGCCAGCTCCCTGCACTGAGGCGGAGGAGTGGTGGCCCGGGGCCCTGTCCAGTGGCGGGGGTACAACTCCCCGAGACCCACCGCTGAACCGCTACAGTGCGCTCGGGCTGCTCTGGCCTGGAAGGGGGTCCGTCTGCCTGGGGACCCCCTTCCTTGATTAAATCCTGGGCACAGCCGCCCCCAAAGTGAATTTTTTGCCGCCCCCATCGCCGTTCGCGAGAAAGAGCAGCATTAACTCCCGGGGTTCAGGAGACCTCCCGGGTTGTAGCCGCACCCAAGTCGAAAAATCGACCCTCGGTTTGGCCACCTCCGACCCTCCCAAGCCGGGATCCCCTGTGGAAGGGGCCCAGCAGCGAGGGAGAGGGAGAGGGTGGTGGACGGGCTCACGGCCTGCCCTCCCGCTTTCGACCCCCCCGAGCTGGGATCCCCTGTGGAAGGGGTCCAGCGCAGAGGGAGAGGGTGAACGGGCTCACGGCCTCCCCTCCCGCCTTCGACCCTCCCAAGCTGGGATCCCCTGTGGAAGGGGTTCAGCGGTGAGGAAGAGGGAGACTCACGGCCTCCTCTCCCAATTTCCGGACACCCCGCCGGGCTGGGGTCCCCTGTGGAAGGGGTCCAGCGCGGAGGGACAGGGTGGGCGGGCTCGCGGCCTCCTCTCCCGCCTCCGACCCTCCCGAGCTGGGATCCCCTGTGGAAGGGGTCCAGCGCGGAGGGAGAGGGTGAACGGGCTCACGGCCTCCTCTCCCGCCTTCGACCCTCCCAAGCTCGTCGATCCGACGAGGAAGGGGCCGAGCGAGGCGGGCTGAGTGCTGGACAGGTTAAACCTCCATGCCTCTCCTCCCACCTCGGCCCCTCTGAGCGCCGATCCGACGAGGAAGGGGCCGAGCGAGGAGGGCTGAGTGCTGAACACCCTCCGTGCCTCTCCTCCCACCTCGGCCCCTCTGAGCGCCGATCCGACGAGGAAGGGGCCGAGCGAGGAGGGCTGAGTGCTGAACACCCTCGATGCCTCTCCTCCCACCTCGGCGCCCCTCTGAGCGCCGGTCCGACGAGGAAGGGGCCGAGCGAGGAGGGCTGAGTGCTGAACGACCTCGATGCCTCTCCTCCCACCTCGGCCCCTATGAGCGCCGGTCCGACGAGGAAGGGGCCGAGCGAGGAGGGCTGAGTGCTGAACACCCTCGGTGCCTCTCCTCCCACCTCGGCCCCTCGGAGCGCCGATTCGACGAGGAAGGGGCCGAGCGAGGAGGGCTGAGTGCTATCCCCTCCATGCCTCCCCTCCCACCTTGCAGCCTCTCAGCGTCGATTCGATGAGGAACCGGCCGAGTGTGAGTGTGGAGGGTCGAGAGAGGGTTCGGCCTGGGTGCTGCCACCCTCCTACAGGCGCCTGCGACATGCACGGGGCTCGGGGAGGGCCGGACCGCAGCACCGCCTCGGACCGGTCGGGGAAGGGGTCCCTTCCCCTTGGTAAAATATAGGGGTGAGCCGCGGGGCTCGACGGTTCTCGGCAGGCCTAATTCAGGCTCGCGAGGATTTTATCGGTTTCCCCTTGGAATGACGTGTTCCACCCTGATCGAGGCGCGCTAAAACCTTGGATCACTACCTCCAGACCGTTGTAGTCACCACTCTCGACCCTCTTCAGCGTCGATTCGACGAGGAAACGGCCGAGTGCGGAGGGAGTGAGTGTGAACCAGACGATGCCTCTCCCTCCCACCTCGGCCCCTCTGAGCGCCGATCCGACGAGGAAGGGGCCGAGCGAGGGGGGCTGAGCGCTGAACGCCCCGATGCCTCTCCTCCCACCTCGGCCCCTCTGAGCGCCGATCCGACGAGGAAGGGGCCGAGCGAGGAGGGCTGAGTGCTGAGCGACCTCGACGCCTCTCCTCCCACCTCGGCCCGTCTGAGCCCCGATCCGACGAGGAAGGGGCCGAGCGAGGAGGGCTGAGTGCTGAACGACCTCCATGCCTCTCCTCCCACCTCGGCCCCTCTGAGCGCCCATCCGACGAGGAAGGGGCCGAGCGAGGAGGGCTGAGTGCTGAACGACCTCCATGCCTCTCCTCCCACCTCGGCCCCTCTGAGCGCCGATCCGACGAGGAAGGGGCCGAGCGAGGAGGGCTGAGTGCTGAACGACCTCGATGCCTCTCCTCCCACCTCGGCCCCTCTGAGCGCCGATCCGACGAGGAAGGGGCCGAGCGAGGAGGGCTGAGCGCTGAACGCCCTCGATGCCTCTCCTCCCACCTCGGCCCCTCTGAGCGCCGATCCGACGAGGAAGGGGCCGAGCGAGGAGGGCTGAGTGCTGAACGACCTCGATGCCTCTCCTCCCACCTCGGCCCCTATGAGCGCCGATCCGACGAGGAAGGGGCCGAGCGAGGAGGGCTGAGTGCTGAAAGACCTCCATGCCTCTCCTCCCACCTCGGCCCCTCGGAGCGTCGATTCGACGGGGAAGGGGCCGAGCCAGGAGGGCTGAGTGCTGTCCCCTCCATGGCTCCCCTCCCACCTTGGAGCCTCTCAGCGTCGGTTCGATGAGGAACCGGCCGAGTGTGAGTGTCGAGGATGGAGAGAGGGGTCGGCCTGGGTGCTGCCACCCTCCTACAGGCGCCTGCGACATGCACGGGGCTCGGGGAGGGCCGGACCGCAGCACCGCCTCGGACCGGTCGGGGAAGGGGTCCCTTCCCCTTGGTAAAATATAGGGGTGAGCGGCGGGGCTCGAAAATTCTCGGCAGGCCTACTTCAGCCTCGCGAGGATTTATATCGATTTCCCCTTAGAATGACGTGTTCCACCCTGATCGGGGCGCGCTAAAACCTTGGATCACTACCTCCAGACCGTTGTAGTCACCACTCTCGACCCTCTTCAGCGTCGATTCGACGAGGAAGCGGCCGAGTGTGGAGGGGATGAGTGTGAACCAGACGATGCCTCTCCTCCCACCTCGGCCCCTCTGAGCGCCGATCCGACGAGGAAGGGGCCGAGCGAGGAGGGCTCAGGGCTGAACGCCCTCGATGCCTCTCCTCCCACCTCGGCCCCTCTGAGCGCCGATCCGACGAGGAAGGGGCCGAGCGAGGAGGGCTCAGGGCTGAACAACCTCCATGCCTCTCCTGCCACCTCGGCCCCTCTGAGCGCCGATCCGACGAGGAAGGGGCCGAGCGAGGAGGGCTCAGGGCTGAACAACCGCGATGCCTCTCCTCCCACCTCGGCCCCTCTGAGCGCCGATCCGACGAGGAAGGGGCCGAGCGAGGAGGGCTCAGGGCTGAACAACCGCGATGCCTCTCCTCCCACCTCGGCCCCTCTGAGCGCCGATCCGACGAGGAAGGGGCCGAGCGAGGAGGGCTGAGTGCCGAACAGGTTAAACCTCGATGCCTCTCCTCCCGCCACGGCCCCTCTTAGCGTCGATCCGACGAGGAAGGGGCCGAGCGAGGAGGGCTGAGTGCCGAACACCCTCGATGCCTCTCCTCCCGCCTCGGCCCCTCTGAGCGCCGATCCGACGAGGAAGGGGCCGAGCGAGGAGGGCTGAGTGCTGAACGACCTCCATGCCTCTCCTCCCACCTCGGCCCCTCGGAGCGTCGATCCGACGAGGAAGGGTCCGAGCGAGGAGGGCTGAGTGCTGAACGACCTCGATGCCTCTCCTCCCACCTCGGCCCCTCTGAGCGCCGATCCGGCGAGGAAGGGGCCGAGCGAGGAGGGTTCAGGGCTGAACGACCTCCATGCCTCTCCTCCCACCTCGGCCCCTCTGAGCGCCGATCCGACGAGGAAGGGGCCGAGCGAGGAGGGCTGAGTGCTGAATGACCTCCATGCCTCTCCTCCCACCTCGGCCCCTCGGAGCGTCGATTCGACGAGGAAGGGGCCGAGCCAGGAGGGCTGAGTGCTACTCCCCTCCATGCCTCCCCTCCCACCTTGGGGCCTCCCAGCGTCGATTCGATGAGGAACCGGCCGGAGGATCGAGAGAGAGGTCGGCCTGGGTGCTGCCACCCTCCTACAGGCGCCTGCGACATGCACGGGGCTCGGGGAGGGCCGGACCGCAGCACCGCCTCGGACCGGTCGGGGAAGGTGTCCCTTCCCCATGGTAAAATATAGGGGTGAGCCGCGGGGCTCGACGGTTCTCGGCAGGCCTAATTCAGGCTCGCGAGGATTTATATCGATTTTCCCTTAGAAGGACGTGTTCTACCGTCATCCAGGCGCGCTCAAACCTTGGATCACTACCTCCAGACCGTTGTAGTCACCACTCTCGACCGCCTTGAGCGTCGATTCGACGAGGAAACGGCCGAGTGTGGAGGGAGTGAGTGTGAACCAGACGATGCCTCTCCCTCCCACCTCGGCCCCTCTGAGCGCCGACCCGACGAGGAAGGGGCCGAGCGAGGAGGGCTGAGCGCTGAACGCCCTCGATGCCTCTCCTCCCACCTCGGCCCCTCAGAGCGCCGATCCGACGAGGAAGGGGCCGAGCGAGGAGGGCTGAGCGCTGAACGCCCTCGATGCCTCTCCTCCCACCTCGGCCCCTCTGAGCGCCGATCCGACGAGGAAGGGGCCGAGCGAGGAGGGCTGAGCGCTGAACGCCCTCGATGCCTCTCCTCCCACCTCGGCCCCTCTGAGCGCCGATCCGACGAGGAAGGGGCCGAGCGAGGAGGGCTGAGCGCTGAACGCCCTCGATGCCTCTCCTCCCACCTCGGCCCCTCTGAGCGCCGATCCGACGAGGAAGGGGCCGAGCGAGGAGGGCTGAGCGCTGAACAGGTTAAACCTCCATGCCTCTCCTCCCACCTCGGCCCCTCGGAGCGCCGATTCGACGAGGAAGGGGCCGAGCGAGGAGGGCTGAGCGCTGAACGCCCTCGATGCCTCTCCTCCCACCTCGGCCCCTCTGAGCGCCGATCCGACGAGGAAGGGGCCGAGCGAGGAGGGCTGAGTGCTGAACGCCCTCGATGCCTCTCCTCCCACCTCGGCCCCTCTGAGCGCCGATCCGACGAGGAAGGGGCCGAGCGAGGAGGGCTGAGCGCTGAACAGGTTAAACCTCCATGCCTCTCCTCCCACCTCGGCCCCTCGGAGCGCCGATTCGACGAGGAAGGGGCCGAGCCAGGAGGGCTGAGCGCTATCCCCTCCGTGCCTCCCCTCCCACCTTGGAGCCTCCCAGCGTCGATTCGATGAGGAACCGGCCGAGTGTGAGTGTGGAGGACCGAGAGGGAGGTCGGCCTGGGTGCTGCCACCCTCCTACAGGCGCCTGCGACATGCACGGGGCTCGGGGAGGGCCGGACCGCAGCACCGCCTCGGACCGGTCGGGGAAGGTGTCCCTTCCCCATGGTAAAATATAGGGGTGAGCCGCGGGGCTCGACGGTTCTCGGCAGGCCTAATTCAGGCTCGCGAGGATTTATATCGATTTTCCCTTAGAAGGACGTGTTCTACCGTCATCCAGGCGCGCTCAAACCTTGGATCACTACCTCCAGACCGTTGTAGTCACCACTCTCGACCGCCTTGAGCGTCGATTCGACGAGGAAACGGCCGAGTGTGGAGGGAGTGAGTGTGAACCAGACGATGCCTCTCCCTCCCACCTCGGCCCCTCTGAGCGCCGATCCGACGAGGAAGGGGCCGAGCGAGGAGGGCTGAGCGCTGAACGCCCTCGATGCCTCTCCCTCCCACCTCGGCCCCTCTGAGCGCCGATCCGACGGGGAAGGGGCCGAGCGAGGAGGGCTGAGCGCTAACCCCTCCCTGGCCCCCCCCCCCTCCCACCTTGGAGCCTCTCAGCACCACCACCACCTGCCCTAGGGCAGCCCGCTTCCCCTCAGGCCTCTATGTGGCCATCCCCTTGGAGCCTCTCAGCACCACCACCTGCCCTAGGGCAGCCCGCTTCCCCTCGGGCCTCTATGTGGCCATCCCCTTGCGGAGGCCAAGTCGATTGGCAAATTCAATTTTGGTCGGGCCGAACACCCCCCTTCTCCCAGTCCTTTTGCCCTCGCTTGGCTCGCTCGCGCGCGCCCGTCAGCCCTTGGCGCCGGGTCTGGGGGCTGTGCAGACACCACACGCCCTGTGTACGGAGAGGGGCAAGTCCAAGGCACTGCCTCAGAGAGCCTGATGATGATGCCCTTCGCCCCCCATCTCCTCCCTGCAGCTAAGCTGCACCCTCCTGGGGAGGAAGATATGCACACTCGCGCCCCCTTGGGCTTGAGGTCGGAGGGAAGAGCTCTGCTCTGTACATACGCAGCCAGGCGAGCGGGCATGCATGCATCCCCGCCTTCACATCCAGCCGCCCCATGCCCACTTGCTCTCCCACTCTCTCTCTCTCTCTCTCTCTCTGTCCCCTCAAGCTTCCTGTGCAGCCACTGCCAGCAGCAGCAGCAGCCCCACAAGGGCTTCGTAGCAGGTTCAAAGAGGGGGAGGGGGGAAACAAGCACCAAGTGGCGTAGGCACCCTTTGATGGATCGGGGGAGGGCTGATGGCCA
>NW_027642882.1:17500-38161 GCF_032717465.1 Coenobita brevimanus
TATCCCGAAGTTACGGATCTAATTTGCCGACTTCCCTTACCTACATTAATCTATCGACCAGAGGCTACATACCTTGGAGACCAGATGCGGATATGGGTACGCATTAGCCCGAAAATGGGTCCGTCCCAGCCCTGGGGGACTGGTTCACCCAGCAGGTTACTCAGCACATGCGTTTTCAAGGCCCGGCGGAGGAGCACGGGACGCCACCCACCTGCGGCGCTCTACGGCAGCCGTGTTACCATTGCCCTTTCTCACTGCGAGTGGCTTCCAGGGCCACGGCGCCTAAAACAGAAAAGAAAACTCTTTCCCGGACCTCCGCCGGTATCCGCAGGCTTTTTCCCGTTGCCAGGTCCCTGCTTTTCCACACCGACGTGCGGTGTGGATCTTCCAGGTCTAAGTTACGGAATCTTAACCGTATCCCCTTTCGCCAACGAACTCCCAACGGGTAACTGCGGGCCGCGGCTGTCCCGTGACGTATGCTCAGTGACCCCGAAGAGATGGGCACCCGCCGCGGGACAATATGGGACCCGGGTTTCAAACAGACTTTCGTGCGCGCCCCAGAACACGCACGCCTCCCGCCACGTGTATCGGGCCTGAACTCAGCCTGACAGACAGACAGATAGATACGGGCCAAACCGCCGCTCTTCCGTCCCCCCTTCCTTTGAACAAGCCCCTACTGCCTTCAGAGCTTAGCAAGGGGGCAGGGAAGGCCACGGCCACGGGCGCCTGGGAGGAATTCGTCCAGTAGTGAGCAACCAGTCTCCCTTCCCCGCTGCTACTACTGCCACCATCGCCGCCGCCGCCTCCACCGCCGACAACGGCGGGGAGCGCGCGGAGAGGAGCAGAGCAGGTGACACACCGTTGCGTATGTGCCACAGGGAAGGGATGCAGGCACCCCCTGCCACCACCACCACCACCGCCGCCGCTGCAGCTAGCAGCGGCAGCAGCAGCAGCAGTAGTAGTGGGCAGGTTTCTTTTCATTAAGTGGCACGAGACCGGCAGCACCAGGCACACCTTGCGGTGGGATTCGCGGAGCAGCGGGGTTCCTGCACGGGCATCGCTCCATGGAGAAACAGATGCCACGGGCAGCCCTGTACACCGGTTACAGCAGTCAGACAGGTGGAGAGAGGGCCAGCGGACGGCGCTGTGACTGCGCCCCCACCGAAACCGACCCCGAACCTGCTGATGATGCTGGTGGTGAGGCTGCCACTGATGCAATGCCGCTCCAACTACTAGTCCCCTCACCCGCCGGGCGCCGCACAGCCACCGAGTGCTTGCGCCCGAAGGCGAGGGCAAGTGCCTCTCCTCCTGACCATGGTCGTCATTAGCAGAGGAGGACGATGGGTGCTGCTACGCCTCTATCGATCGTGCCGGGTGCCAACGCCCCGGTGGAGGAGGAGCCGTACTCGGCCCCCCCTCTGTGTTTCTGCCCGGGCGGCAGACCAACCCCCCCTGCGCCTCCGTCGCGTCGCGCCGTCGCGTGCTCGCACGCAACGCACGCGACGTAATACGATGACGCCGACAGCGGCAGCCACGGCCACAGCCGCTGCACCACCGGCAACCACACCGAGAACAACAAGGATAGCTATGCCACCGCTGCTGCCACTGCGGTCACTACAACCGCAGCCCACCAGCCTCATTAAGCGGCCACGCACACCCTGCGCCCTCTGTGCTTCTTCGCCTCTGGTGCTGCTTCTTCAAGCTGCTGCTGCTGCTTTTGGCCCTTCTCGGCTGTTTCTCCAGCTGCTTGTGGCGTTCGTCACCGTCAGTCATCAATTGGAAAGACGGGAATGAATGCGCCTATGGAGGGGGGGAGATCGCCAGCTGCGCTGCTTGGAACTGGCTGGTCGTCTGAAGCCGTTACCGCTCGACGTGGTACAAGGCGTTAGCCTTGGGCTCAGGAGCGACTGATCCATGTCCAATTGATGTTCACATGGAACCCTTCTCCACATCGGCCTACAAGGGAGTCTCTCTCGATTAGTTGCTACTACCACCAAGATCTGCACCAGTGGCGGCTCCAGTCCGGCTCACGCCGAAACCTTCAACGCTCACCACCGCGCCCTCCTACTCACCGGGGCTTAAAGACTTGCGTGGCGAAGCCTGTTGTGCCACCGGCGGTCGAGTATCGGGAGAATGCTTGAGCGCCATACCATTTTAAGGGCTAGTTGCTTCGGCAGGTGAGTTGTTACACACTCCTTAGCGGATTCCAACTTCCATGGCCACCGTCCTGCTGTCTATAGCAACCAACACCTTTCTTGGGTTCTATGAGCATTCATTTAGGCCCCTTAACTCGACATTTGGTTCATCCCACAGCGCCAGTTCTGCTTACCAAAATTGGCCCACTAGGCACTCAGTGATTTGGCTCTGGAGCTTCAGTCGTGGACGGCGGCGCCAGCGGCTTTTGGAAGGCCGCCGCGCCCCCGTCTTTCAAGAAAGCCCAGACACTCACCCATTTAAAGTTTGAGAATAGGTTGAGGACGTTTCGTCCCCAAGACCTCTAATCATTCGCTTTACCGGATGAAACTCATGTACGAGTGCCAGCTATCCTGAGGGAAACTTCGGAGGGAACCAGCTACTAGATGGTTCGATTAGTCTTTCGCCCCTATACCCAGCTCTGACGATCGATTTGCACGTCAGAATCGCTCCGGACCTCCACCAGAGTTTCCTCTGGCTTCATCCTGGCCAGGCATAGTTCACCATCTTTCGGGTCTCAACATATCTGCTCAAGGTACTTGCCGGCACCTGCCGCAGGTGGAAAACGGGAGGGAGGCGGGTATCCGCCCCCCCGAGCCCGCCCCTCCGCGGAGGGCCGATACGGCAAGTCCCGGGCTTGCGCCCCCCCGACACCGGAGAGCGTGTCCACGCGTTGGGCGCGGCGGCCGCGCGCCCCCTCAGAGAGGAGGACGACGACGACCGCCGCCGCGTGCGCCCCGGAGCACTCGGGCGAGGGCCACCGCACGCCGCCGGACGCCAAAACCGAGGTCGGAGGAGAGGAGGGAAAGGGACTCACCCCCTCGTCGCCCCTTCCAAGGGAGCCGGGCGTGCTGCGTGGCCGAGGGATCAGCCCCAGGAGACCCCGGCCGCCTCCCCGCCAGCCAGCCGACCTGCCCTGGGCCCCGCCGCAGCCTCCTTCGGGAGAAGAAGAACAGGACAGGGGGGGAAGAGTCGGAGGAGGAGAGGGGAGGGGCGAGGCCCCCCGCAGTGTCTCACTTTCATTTCGCCTCTGGGTTTAGTGCACCCAATGACTCGCACACATGTTGAACTCCTTGGTCCGTGTTTCAAGACGGGGCGGGTGGTCCACCGACTTAGCCATTACCGCAGAGGGAGACCGCACGGTCGCGGGCACTCCCGCGACCCTCAAAAGCGGCCCCCTCGCCACTCATTAAACCATCGCAGGGCAGTCAGGGTATTTTGTCACCGGGGTTTCCCCCGCCGCCCGCCCAGCCCCGCTACCTCCCCGAGGAGGGGAAGGGCGGCAGAAGGGGGCACGGCGAGGTACCAATCCGCCCGGGCCTTCGACGTCCCCGGCAATGGCTGCGGCAATCTACTTCGAGGAGAAATACGCCCTCCGGCGCCGGCGTGAGAAACCGGAGGCGGGCCCGCGCCGGCGCGAACGCCGAACGCGCGGGCGTCACTTACCAGGCGGACCTCTCGGCCCAGCCGACGCCATCGAGCTGAATCCCCTCATTTCGATCTACGAGTTCCACCCGTTTAGGCTCTTAACGGTTTCACGTACTATTGAACTCTCTCTTCAAAGTTCTTTTCAACTTTCCCTCACGGTACTTGTTCGCTATCGGTCTCGTGGTCATATTTAGCCTTAGATGGAGTTTACCACCTGCTTTAGGCTGCAGTTTCAAGCAACCTGACTCTACAGAAAAGCCCTTTCCGCCGACCAAGGTATCCCTCACGGGTGAGTCGCCATACGGGCCTATCACCCTCCTTGGGTAATGAGCCGCTTTCAAACGAGACTTAGGCGAGAATGGTCGGCGTGCTGGACCCTCTGAAACGCAACACCCCTCGAGGACGCCTCAGTGAGGGTTCGAGGTTATGCGCTGGGCTCTTCCCGGTTCAGTCGCCCTTACTAAGGGAATCCCTGTTGGTTTCTTTTCCTCCGCTTATTAATATGCTTAAATTTGGCGGGTGATCTCTCCTGGGACGAGGTCGTGACCAAGAGTGATTATTGTTTGGTACTGGCAAGGTAACACCCTCCACTAACTACACTTTGCTGTTGCTTTGTGGCTCTCCGGTGGCATCGGTACTACTATGGCACTGCTCGTTCCAAAGTACTTCTTCTCGGTAGGGTGGGCAGCTGCTGCTGCTGCTTCTCTTTTGGGGCTCAATGCTGCTGCTGCCGCCTGCGTGAAGAAGGCATCTAAAGCAGCAGCACCGGCACCAGCAGCAGCAAATCAACTAACTGCTTTTCTCACCCGACACTTACCGACACCACCACCACTTGTACCGGCAGCAACCAGCTTCCACAAGCTCGTTCGTGTTGTCAGGGCTTCCCCCGCCCCCAGTACGTACAACAATCATCGAGGAAGCGCCTTGCCCGATCCCCATCATCATCGGGCACGCACGACTCCTCACGTCAGCCAGACTTCAAGTTTCACCCACACTACTCGGGACCCTCAAGGAGCTCGGGCCTCTGCGTGCGGGCTACTCCAGGCCGTCACGACAACGGCGAACATCTGGCGCCTCCGCCGGGCCCTCGTTGAGTCCTCCTCCTGCAGTTCCTCTAGAGAAAGGAGGAGAACAAGAAGCCTCCTCCTCCTCCTCCTCTCCGGGCGCTGCAGTTGGCAACGAGGGCCACTTCAAAAGGCTTGTTGGTGACCGCCAATGAGCAGTGCGGGACAAGGAGAAACGAGTTCTCCTCCTCCTCCTCCTTCTTCTTCTTCTTCTTCTCTCCCCCCCCACGACGAGGGGCGAGAGGGGAGGAGCCGGCAGTCTGCTCACTGACTTGGCCAACGCGACAACCAGACCCTTGCAAATGCCAAGTACTGGTAGGTGTCGGTTCTCTGTGGACCGACAGAAGCAAGGAGTGAGGGATGCATCAGGCAGCCGTCTGACACGCACAACAGCATAAGCAGCAGCAGCAGGCTGCTGCAGCGTTGTTACCACCCTTTCCACTTCTCTTGCCTCTAGCCTTCCCGTACACCACCCCCAGCCCCCGGCGGCGCGCCACGCACGCCGTTCCTCGGGGACCGCCACGGTTCGATTCAGACCCGAGCGGACCCGAGGCTCTCCCCACCGCCTGCTGCAGCAGCAGCAGCAGCAGCAGCCGCCCCTGCCTGCCGCCGACTACGGTGGTCATTGGCACGCTGGCGGCAGCTGCTTTTGCGGTGAGGAGGCGCAGGGAGGGGGGGGGGAGGGCGGATTGCAGTGGGTCCCGGAGGCCCTTGGTTGTCTTTCTTATCACCCATCACTCAAGTCAAAGGGACGAGCACAGAAGGGAGAGAGCACAGCAAAGGTCGGCCGGGTATATTCTATAACCCAAAACAGACTACCTTCGCGGCCAACTTCTCCACCTGCCTCTACCTGTCCACTTCCCGTTCCACTACCGTTCTCGGGGTCAGTGGAGCGCGCACGCCCGGTCATTCGTCTCTTGCTCCTGTGCCGCCAAACGAGAGCCACGGGCTCCTCGGACGACGATAAGGGTGTGCACGTGTACCCGGCTAACTCTTCTTGCTCCTCCTCGGAGCCGAGTTCCCACCCGGTTACACAAGGGGTGACTGACACACTGACTGACCATCTGACTGAGCTATCGGGACCAATCAGTCCCATTACTGTCGACCAGACTGGCCTGGGGCCAGCCAAAGACAACAGCAGCAGCAGCAGCAGCAGGAGCAGCAGCAGCAGCAGCAGCACAGGGTCAGCAGGACAGTGATCCACTCACTACAGCATCCCCTCTCCACGGACCCACCCACCCACCCACCACAGGACCACCCTCGTCAAGGTAACATGTTGCTCCTCGACTCCACAGAGCAGACCTCAGTACTGGTGGTGGTAGTAGGCCGCAGAGCACCCTTCGTCCCTTCTGTCGGAGACCCCATGATGAGCACTCCGACGGCACAGAAGAGAGGAAAAAATGAACCATGTCGGGCTGTGCGTCACTTGGGACAAAGGAGGTGAGAGCAAGAGCAGGGGGAGGAGGAGGAGAGCGGGAAGAAGACAGGTCAAACTGCATCCTCTGTCCCACCTGCCTGCCTTCCTTCCTTCCTGCCTGCCTGCCTGCCTCACCTTGGTTCCTTTCCAAGTCCCACCTTGACTCCACCTCCGGCGGTGCACCGACTTGTTTTAGTCACAATGTCGAGCACCGCGTCTCCTCTACCCCTGGGTAGGAGAAGAGTGGACGGTGTGGAAATGAAACGGTAGTCCCGGTGCTACACCCCAGCCTCTCCAGAACACTGTTCGGCCCCCTGAGAGCTTCTTTAAATCGCCTTACAGATCTCCCAGTGTTCAGTCCCTTGCTTGATGGGGAGGGTGGGGCCGACCGTCACCATGCATGCCTGCACGGACACACAAGGACAACGACGACGACGCCCTCCCCAGTGACAGGTTATATCAATGGGTTGGTTTTGAAGGAACGCAGCAGAGCCCGGTGGGGGCGGCACTGCGAATCCCCAAGGCTGAGAGGAATGTCTTGTCGGCTCCTTGGGGCTCTGCCCGAAAGACAGTCAATTGTTGACGTAGCCCCAAGTCGCCCCTCTCGCGGCTAGTTAGCCCATTGCCGGTTCTCACCAGCGTGTTGTTAGAGGCCTTGTATGACCCTCGTCCAGGAGTGGCGGCTACCCTACGGGGCAAGCCACCGCAATGTGCGTTCGACTTGTCGATGTATCTGAAAATGCGTATCACATACCGACTCGCAGTTCGCTGCGGTCTTCATCGACCCACGAGCCAAGTGATCCCCCGTTAAGAGTTGTGTCACAGTTTGGGAGAAGAAGCGATCTCGGACTTGCCAGGTCCATGTCGCACAATTCTTAGGTTTCCAGACAGAGCCAGTGAGGTGTCACTCACGGCTGACCTTGGTAGAAGAGGTTTCGTGCTGCCTGCGGGATGCACCCGACCAGGCTTTTCCTCTCTCGTCACTAGGAATAGGGACCGACACCACCAGACGTATCAACCGACGCCACCTTTCTCCGGCTCTGGCTGCCTCTGCTGGCTACTCGCCCAACCAACGGTGGGAGACGTAGAGAGAGAGCGCGCGCGCCGGCAGAGGGTGGCACATGATACTAGTGTCATAGGAGGTGGGCCTCTGCCTCCATAGTAACAAGTACAGCAGCCCACATCATCATTAGCTGACGTTCGAGATGGGCTTGCTCTTCCTTCTCCTTCCCCTTAGCACGGTGCTTTATTGACACCCATCCTCTCTCTCTCCCTCCCCCTCTCATCCCATCTTACCTCTGCACCAGCAGCAGCAGCAGCAGCAGCAGCAGCAGCAGGGGGATGGGAATCCTCAGGAGGAGGACAAGGAGAGCAGCAGCAGCAGGAGGATAATACAGATACGTGTGTATATGCATGTGTGCGCTGGGTGCTCGAGAAGGGCTGTTGGTCTTCCTTCTCCCTTTGCTCTATTTAGGGAGTAGGGTATGCTGTTGGGTGCCGGGAACGCACAGTAGGGGGGGGGAACTGATGGCAAGAACGAGGAGAGGAGGAGGAGGAGGAGGAGGAGGAGGAGGAGGAGGAGGCGGACGACCAGGAGCCAGTTACTTTGGCACTGTGTCTTCTGTCCTTCGACCTCCTACATCTCTCCACACATCCTCTCTCTGTATCTCTCTCTCTCTCTCTCTCTCTCTTTTTTTCCCTCTTCTGCCATCACGGGGGTGTGCTTGCCGAGTCTGATGTGAATGAACCACCATCATCTCCTCCCAAGGCAACCCTCAATGAAGTATAGTTGTTGTTATTAGGAGTGGGAGGAGGAGTCCTTCCTTCCATCCATCCAACTGGTAATGATCCTTCCGCAGGTTCACCTACGGAAACCTTGTTACGACTTTTACTTCCTCTAAATGATCAAGTTTGGACATCTTTCCGTCAGCCCGAGGCACCCACTCCCAGTGAAGGGAAGCAAGGCATCCAAGGGCGCCAGTCCAAAGTCCTCACTAAATCATTCAATCGGTAGTAGCGACGGGCGGTGTGTACAAAGGGCAGGGACGTAATCAACGCAAGCTGATGACTTGCGCTTACTGGGAATTCCTCGTTCATGGGAAACAATTGCAAGCCCCAATCCCTATCATGAAGGGGTTTGAACGGGTTACCCGCTCCTCTCGGAGGGGGAAAACACGCTGATCCCTTCAGTGTAGCGCGCGTGCGGCCCAGAACATCTAAGGGCATCACAGACCTGTTATTGCTCAATCTCGTGCAGCTAGAATTGCCACTTATCCCTCTAAGAAGAAGTTGCGAACTGGACACCAATTAATGGAGATCCGTCGACTAGTTAATAGGCCAGAGTCTCGTTCGTTATCGGAATTAACCAGACAAATCGCTCCACCAACTAAGAACGGCCATGCACCACCACCCACCGAATCGAGAAAGAGCTCTCAATCTGTCAATCCTTCCGGTGTCCGGGCCTGGTGAGATTTCCCGTGTTGAGTCAAATTAAGCCGCAGGCTCCACTCCTGGTGGTGCCCTTCCGTCAATTCCTTTAAGTTTCAGCTTTGCAACCATACTTCCCCGGAACTCAAAGACTTTGGTTTCCCGGAAGCTGCCCGCTGGGTCATGGGAATAACGCCAACGGATCGCTGGTCAGCATCGTTTATGGTTAGAACTAGGGCGGTATCTGATCGCCTTCGAACCTCTAACTTTCGTTCTTGATTAATGAAAACATCCTTGGCAAATGCTTTCGCAGTAGTTCGTCCTGCGACGGTCCAAGAATTTCACCTCTAGCGTCGCAATACGAATGCCCCCGCCTGTTTCTATTAGTCATTACCTCGGGTTCCGAGGAAAACCGACAAAATAGAACCGAGGTCCTATTCCATTATTCCATGCATAGACATTTAGGCCATTCATGTAGCCTGCTCTGAGCACTCTAATTTTTTCAAAGTAAACTTGCCAGCCACTCGGGACACTCGATGAAGAGCACCCCGGGCGAGCCAGCGGGGCCTGGACTGTTAAATACCAGGCTGTTCGGAGCGTGACAGTAGACACCGGGAGGTGTACCGTCAGTCCGGAACTGTAGTCCAACTACGAGCTTTTTAACCGCAACAACTTTAATATACGCTATTGGAGCTGGAATTACCGCGGCTGCTGGCACCAGACTTGCCCTCCAATAGATCCTCGTTAAAGGATTTAAAGTGTACTCATTCCGATTGTGAGGCCTCGGATGAGTCTCACATCGTTATTTTTCGTCACTACCTCCCCAGGCCGGGAGTGGGTAATTTGCGTGCCTGCTGCCTTCCTTGGATGTGGTAGCCGTTTCTCAGGCTCCCTCTCCGGAATCGAACCCTGATTCCCCGTTACCCGTTATAGCCATTGTAGGCGCATAACCTACAATCGAAAGCTGATAAGGCAGACACTTGAAAGATGCGGCGCCAGTGCGGAGACTGTGCGCTCAGCTCAAAGTTATCCAGATTCACCACAGGCAGGTTACGGACCGAGATCCGCCGACCGGTTTTAAACTAATAAAAGCGCCCTTCCCTCTCGGTCAGGGACTCTGTGTGCATGTATTAGCTCTAGAATTACCACAGTTATCCAAGTAATTGGGTACAGATCCAATGAAACATAGCTGTTTTAATGAGCCATTCGCGGTTTTACCTTGCATAGGCTTGTACTTACACATGCATGGCTTAATCTTTGAGACAAGCATATGACTACTGGCAGGATCAACCAGGTAGCTATATACGGAGTAATAGCTTGGATTTGCGCCTAGGCTGGTTGGGGGTGTCTGTGTCTGTGGTACCAGTTGCTTCTGCCGTTGTCGTTGTTGATGCAGCACTTGTGACAAACATTTCGTCGTCATCACCTGCAGTACAACCAGCATGCAACACCACCCCAGCACACAATACTCTCCCCTCACAGCCTGCGCCTAATTAGAGTAGTAGTGGCGGCCCTCTCTGCTCGCTCACTCACTCACTGGTCCAATTCACTGTAAGACACAACAGCCATGGGGGGCCAAGACCTCACACAGGAGTCAAGTGAGCCCTCCCGCAATGGCATTCGATATCAGGCAGGAGCTGATGATGAGGATGGCTTCTCCTCAGCCACCACCACCACAGACTCCCATGACAAGGGCACATTCAGCAGCAGAAGTGGACCTTCTTCTTCTCCCGCTGCCTGCCCTCTCACCTGTAGCTGGGCATTCTCTCTATTCGTGGGTTTCCCCGTAGAGAGAGTCCCTCAGGTCTGCACACCCTAGGCAGTCGACGACGGCAAGCCGGTTAGTCGTTCGGTGTGACCGTCGGACCTCCGGCTTCCCGGGACCTCGTCGACCCACTGGCATGTGCTTCGTGGACCTGGTTTTCTCTTTTCTTAAGCGCCGGCCTCTCCCCCTGACAGTAGCACAGGCAGCCGGGGCCCTCGACTGAAAGCACCCGGCCGCGTTGTGCCCCCGGGAGTCAGGCGGCGTGCCAGAGCCATGCCGAAACCAGCCGGAGAAGTTTCCCCCCCGCACAGGGTGCGGGGAGGCCCCTCCTCCTATTCCGGTAACGGCAATGGACGGACGCCCGAACACCACCCGGGCCCTCTCCTTCGACTATCGTCCGCCCGCCAGAAGAACTGGCCAACACAGAGCCAGCCACCCACTGAAGGGCCGCTCACTCTCTCTTCCTCAAGGTTAGGTTGCACTCGGAGAGCCGACCCCGCTACCCAGGTCGCTCCCTGTCTTGGGGTTAGGTTAGGCAAGCCCTTGGTTCTGAGAGCCGCCCGCCCCACCCCTTCTGTCTTCTCTCCCCGTTGGCCACCACCCGCCTCTGAAAACGGAGGAGAGCCACGCGGGTATGGTGAGCCCTTCCGGCACTCGATACTCACACTGCACCGAGAGCCAGAGGAGCCCCTGCTGCGGACCGACCCCACGATCCGTCTTGGTAAGCCCACCCCCCCCCTTTGCCGGTGCTCGGCTCCGGAGGGTGGGTCTAGGAGGCGGAGGGAAAGGCACAGCCACACTCTGCCCTCTGACCCCTCCGGCTCCCGGGCATTCTCCCTATTCGTGGGTTTCCCCGTAGAGAGAGTCCCTCGGGTCTGCACACCCTAGGCAGCCGGTGGCGGCAAGCCGGTCAGTCGTTCGGTGTGACCCGTCGGACCTCCGGCTTCCCGGGACCCCATCGACCCACTGGCATGTGCACTTGACCAGCGAAAGTAGGTTGCGCCAGCCCCGAGCTTCCCTGGCGGCAGCACAGGCGGCCGGAGCCCTCGTCAGACAGCTCCCAGCCGCTTTGTGCCCCCGGGAAATGGGCGGCATGCCAGAATCGTGCCGAGACCAGCCAAGGAACCCGACCCACGCACAGCACGCAGCGTACGGGGAGGCCCCTCCTCCGGCAACGGCAATGGACGGACGCCCGAACACCACCCGGGCCTTCTCCTCCGACCTCAGTCCGTCCCCACGCAGGCGAGGGCCGGCCGATGCGCCCTGCTCATAGGACTTACAATGCACCGAGGGGCAGAGCTGATGTGCCACCCAACGATCCCTCTCTCGCTGCTCCAGTGGCCCACTCCTTCGCTTCTGCTCGGCTCCGGAGGGTTGGAGGCGGAGGGAAGGGCACAGGCACTCTCTCCCCACACGGCCAAAGGCCCAGCTTTGCACACCTGCACTGCCCTGCACTGACGGGAAGAGCTTTTGTGCCAGCCAGATGGCCCCACAATCCCACTCTCACTGCCCCATGGGCCACTCCTTTGCTGCAGCTCAGCGCCGCTCGGGAGGGCCGGAGGCGGAGGCGGAGAGGGAAGGGCTCGGGCACACTCTGCTCTCCCGGCCCCTCGACCACACCGGCTCCCTGCACTGAGGCGGGGGAGGGGCGGCCCGGGGCCCTGTCCAGCGGCGGAGGCTCAGCCTCCGAGACCCACCGCTGAACCACTGCAGCACGCCCGGCCTGCTCTGCCGACACTGCCGGGTAGGAAGGGGTCCCTCTTCCTTGGTATAATCCCGGGCACAGCCCCGAAAAAAGTTTATTTTTGGGCCCCCTTCCCCCGTTCGGGGGAGAGAGCGGTAGAAACTCCTCGGGGCCTGGCATTTCAACGGGAAGAGGCCGCACCCAAGTCGGGAATCCGACCCCCGGTTTGGCCTCCCTCGACCCCCCCAAGCTTGGATCCCCTGTGGAAGGGGCCGAGCGCGGAGGAAGGGGGTGAACCGTCCGTCGGGGTCACGGCCTCGCCCGCCGCCCCCACTCCCCCAGAACAGTGTCCTGCCTGCACTGAGCGGGAGGAGGGCCGGGCCCAGCGTGCGGACGGCACGGGAACACTCCCCCGCCCACGGCCACAGGACGAGCCATGCATGCCTGCGCTGCACCGGGGTGGGCCAGGAGCTCGCGTGCCACCGCCCCCGTTCCCTCTCGTTGCTCCATGGACTGCTACTCCTTGGCCGGTGCTCGGCTCTGGAGCGTTGGAGGCGGAGGGAAGGGCGCGGGCACACTCTCCCCACACGGCCAGAGGCCGAGCCACGCTCACCTGCACCGAGGGGAGGAGCTTGTGGGCCGACCCCACGATCACCTCCACTGCCCCGTGTCCTCCTCCTTCGCTGCTGCTGCTGCTGCTGCTGCTCAGCTCTAGAGGGCTCGAGGCGGAGGGAAGGGCACGGGCACACTCTCCCCGTACGGCCAGAGGCCGAGCCACGCTCACCTTCACTGCCCTGCACCGAGGGGAAGAGTTTGTGTGCCGACCCAACAATCACCTCCTCTGCTGCTGCTGCTGCTGCTGCTGCTGCTCAGCTCTAGAGGGCCAGAGGCGGAGGGAAGGGCACGGGAACACTCTCCCCGTACGGCCAGAGGCCCAGCTTTGCGCACCTGCACTGCCCTGCACTGACGGGAAGAGCTTTTGTGCCAGCCAGATGGCCCCACAATCCCACTCTCACTGCCCCATGGGCCACTCCTTTGCTGCAGCTCAGCGCCGCTCGGGAGGGCCGGAGGCGGAGGCGGAGAGGGAAGGGCTCGGGCACACTCTGCTCTCCCGGCCCCTCGACCACACCGGCTCCCTGCACTGAGGCGGGGGAGGGGCGGCCCGGGGCCCTGTCCAGCGGCGGAGGCTCAGCCTCCGAGACCCACCGCTGAACCACTGCAGCACGCCCGGCCTGCTCTGCCGACACTGCCGGGTAGGAAGGGGTCCCTCTTCCTCGGTAAAATCCCGGGCACAGCCCCGAAAAAAGTTTATTTTTGGGCCCCCTTCCCGCGTTCGGGGGAGAGAGCGGTAGAAACTCCTCGGGGCCTGGCATTTCAACGGGAAGGGGCCGCACCCAAGTCGGGAATCCGACCCCCGGTTCGGCCTCCCTCGACCCCCCCAAGCTTGGATCCCCTGTGGAAGGGCCCGAGCGCGGAGGAAGGGGGTGAACCGTCCGTCGGGGTCACGGCCTCGCCCGCCGCCCCCACTACCCCAGGACAGTGTCCTGCCTGCAGTAAGCGGGAGGAGGGCCGGGCCCAGCGTGCGGACGGCACGGGAACACTCCCCCGCCCACGGCCACAGGACGAGCGATGCATGCCCTGCGCTGCACCGGGGTGGGCCAGGAGCTCGCGTGCCACCGCCCCCGTTCCCTCTCGTTGCTCCATGGACTACTACTCCTTGGCCGGTGCTCGGCTCTGGAGCGTTGGAGGCGGAGGGAAGGGCGCGGGCACACTCTCCCCACACGGCCAGAGGCCGAGCCACGCTCACCTGCACCGAGGGGAGGAGCTTGTGGGCCGACCCCACGATCACCTCCACTACCCCGTGTCCTCCTCCTTTGCTGCTGCTGCTGCTGCTCAGCTCTAGAGGGCTCGAGGCGGAGGGAAGGGCGCGGGCACACTCTCCCCACACGGCCAGAGGCCGAGCCACGCTCACCTGCACCGAGGGGAGGAGCTTGTGTGCCGACCCCACGATCACCTCCACTGCCCCGTGTCCTCCTCCTTCGCTGCTGCTGCTGCTGCTGCTGCTGCTGCTGCTCAGCTCTAGAGGGCTCGAGGCGGAGGGAAGGGCACGGGCACACTCTCCCCGTACGGCCAGAGGCCGAGCCACGCTCACCTGCACTGCCCTGCCCTTGAGGGGAAGAGCTTGTGTGCCGACCCAACAATCACCTCCTCTGCTGCTGCTGCTGCTGCTGCTGCTGCTCAGCTCTAGAGGGCCAGAGGCGGAGGGAAGGGCACGGGAACACTCTCCCCGTACGGCCAGAGGCCCAGCTTTGCGCACCTGCACTGCCCTGCACTGACGGGACGAGCTTTTGTGCCAGCCAGATGGCCCCACAATCCCACTCTCACTGCCCCATGGGCCACTCCTTTGCTGCAGCTCAGCGCCGCTCGGGAGGGCCGGAGGCGGAGGCGGAGAGGGAAGGGCTCGGGCACACTCTGCTCTCCCGGCCCCTCGACCACACCGGCTCCCTGCACTGAGGCGGGGGAGGGGCGGCCCGGGGCCCTGTCCAGCGGCGGAGGCTCAGCCTCCGAGACCCACCGCTGAACCACTGCAGCACGCCCGGCCTGCTCTGCCGACACTGCCGGGTAGGAAGGGGTCCCTCTTCCTCGGTAAAATCCCGGGCACAGCCCCGAAAAAAGTTTATTTTTGGGCCCCCTTCCCGCGTTCGGGGGAGAGAGCGGTAGAAACTCCTCGGGGCCTGGCATTTCAACGGGAAGGGGCCGCACCCAAGTCGGGAATCCGACCCCCGGTTCGGCCTCCCTCGACCCCCCCAAGCTTGGATCCCCTGTGGAAGGGCCCGAGCGCGGAGGAAGGGGGTGAACCGTCCGTCGGGGTCACGGCCTCGCCCGCCGCCCCCACTACCCCAGGACAGTGTCCTGCCTGCAGTAAGCGGGAGGAGGGCCGGGCCCAGCGTGCGGACGGCACGGGAACACTCCCCCGCCCACGGCCACAGGACGAGCGATGCATGCCCTGCGCTGCACCGGGGTGGGCCAGGAGCTCGCGTGCCACCGCCCCCGTTCCCTCTCGTTGCTCCATGGACTACTACTCCTTGGCCGGTGCTCGGCTCTGGAGCGTTGGAGGCGGAGGGAAGGGCGCGGGCACACTCTCCCCACACGGCCAGAGGCCGAGCCACGCTCACCTGCACCGAGGGGAGGAGCTTGTGGGCCGACCCCACGATCACCTCCACTACCCCGTGTCCTCCTCCTTTGCTGCTGCTGCTGCTGCTGCTGCTGCTGCTCAGCTCTAGAGGGCTCGAGGCGGAGGGAAGGGCGCGGGCACACTCTCCCCACACGGCCAGAGGCCGAGCCACGCTCACCTGCACTGCCCTGCCCTTGAGGGGAAGAGCTTGTGTGCCGACCCCACGATCACCTCCACTGCCCCGTGTCCTCCTCCTTCGCTGCTGCTGCTGCTGCTGCTGCTGCTGCTCAGCTCTAGAGGGCTCGAGGCGGAGGGAAGGGCACGGGCACACTCTCCCCGTACGGCCAGAGGCCGAGCCACGCTCACCTGCACTGCCCTGCCCTTGAGGGGAAGAGCTTGTGTGCCGACCCAACAATCACCTCCTCTGCTGCTGCTGCTGCTGCTGCTGCTCAGCTCTAGAGGGCCAGAGGCGGAGGGAAGGGCACGGGAACACTCTCCAAGCCTTCCCCTGTGCTACATGTGCATCTGGTAGCGCTCATGACTGGACTGTCACATTGCCATATTACAGAACTTCTGCCTATCAGAATTCTTTTGTTTCCAGAACTGCATCTCTTTGGAATTCACTTCCCCACACTAGTTCCCCCCCCTCCAGACTTCCAACCTACAGCAGTGTTCAAGTCCAACTATTACATATTATTTATGAATGAAGGACACCTCTAGATTTAGTGTATGGATTATTTTTTGTATTTTTGTTTTTCCTTCCTCATCTTCATTTTCTGAAAAAAAAATATATACCTATGGATAGGGAAGGCAGTGGCTCAATTGGCGGAGAGGCCGCCTGCAGTCCTAATGGACCCAGAGTTCGAATTCTGGCTGGGGCAGGTAACAGTTAAGGACTTGAATTTCATAGAAACAGACTTTCCTCATCTAACAGATGTGAGACCCGCCGACATGTCGTAAAAGTACCTCCTCTTGCATGAGACAGCACTAGCATGTATTCAATATGGACGGTGGGTATTAGCGCCGAAGTGGTGACATATGGAGGACTACTGGGCCTTGGGATAAGCCCATTGCCCGCCCCCGGAAACAGGCCCTGAAGCCTTGCCTCCAGAGTGCCTTCACAACGGACACATTATACATATATATATATATATATATATATATATATATATATATATATATATATATATATATATATATATATATATATATATATATATATATATATATAGACGGACAGACCTGATAGATACAACAACCATGGAAACATGTCGATGCATCCCCTTTCCCACTCCAATCAGTGAACTCACTTTACCCTCCACACAATAACACTGCAAGCCCTCTTTTGCTTTCACACATACTCTTGACATCATTCAGCAGTTTCCCTGTACACTATTGTCTTCCTTGTTTGCCGTATCACAGATTTCCTTCGGACCCATGAAAGCAGTTACACCCAATTTCTTTTCCCCTTTGTAAATATACGTTTCCACTAAAACATCTAAAAGTGAAATATCAGTTTTAAACACTCCTCTCCTTGTTCCATTTTGAATAGATCATTCTGTTTTTCCCTAATAACACTTTGGACAAGTATCATACCATTTAGGTTTCTTATTACACTAAAGACACAAAACTAGTATCACCCTATCACTGCCCACACACCGGTCTCTTTCCTACGTTTCTTGTAAAGGGAACCCAGCATTTATTATACCCGACTAATAGTCCTCTTGAACTCTACCTTCCTCCTTGCATGCCAGCCTGCACATCTTCCATATCCGTTCAGTCACTCTCTCTCTATATATTTCCAACATTTCACCAAACACTTCATCATTTTCCTGGTGTTTCTGCATGTTAGCTTTTTGACGTTCTTCCACACTACCATTATTCAACTGATCCTTTCCTCCTTTCTTGTTTATCGACTTCTCTCAGCAGTTCCCCAAGCACTTGTTGTCACAAATTTGCGAGTATATTTATAAATTCAGGGACATTTTTTCATCAGTGTGAAAACCGCGAATTCTAGTGGAATTCTTCATTGTGTGTCGGAAGGGTAGGAGGCTATGTTTGGAAGTGTGAATGGAAGATTGTCAAGTGTTCATAGAGGAAGGGCAAGAGAAGGTGTGGCCCTATTAGTGAGTCCGGAAGTACAGCAGAGTGTGTGATTGAATGGAAGGAGGTGTCATCGAGACTGATGTGGGTGAAAGCTTGAAATTTGAACGTGAGTTGTGGGTGTTTGTGAGTGCATATGGAGCCTGGTAGTGAAAGGGATGAAGAAGAGAGAGAGTCTTTCTTGGAATGATGTTGATGAGTGTCTGCAGAGTTTTGGAGCGAATGTGAATGTGGTAATGAGTGGGAGAATCTGAATGCTAGAGTGGGAAATGTTGCAGTTGAAGGTGTAGTTGGTATGCATGGTGTGCCTGGAAGAAATGAAAATGGGGAGTTGGAATGATAGCGATGGATGTGTTGAGCGAGAGATGGTGATTGGAAATACGCTATTTGAGAGGAAAAGATATTTATAAGTATACATGGGTGAGACAGGTGAGGGTGGAAGGGTTGTTGATAGTGAGCTTTGATGGACTATGTCATTGTGTCTAGGAATGTAACAGGAAGATTGTTGGATGTGAGAGTTCTGAGAGGGAGGGTGGAGAGAGGTATACCTAACCACTACCTGGTGGAGGGGAAAGTTAAGAGTAGGTAAGAGATGGGTGAGAGCTAGGAGTGGTTAGTGTGTGGGCAGGGAGGTTTTGAAAGTGAGTGGAGTTGGATAAAAGAGAGAAAAAGATAGAGTATCAGGAGAAATTGAAAGGTGAGTGGAACGCAGTGAAAGATCGGGAAAGTGGCAGTGTGGAGGGAGGAATGGCAGTTATTTAAGAGTGCTGTGGTGGGGGCATGCAGAAGAGGTGTGTGGTGTGAGACGTGTGGGTGGTGGTGTAAGAAAAGGAAGTGAATGGTGGTGCGAGGGAAGTAAGTATGGCTGTGGCTGAGAAGAGACGATGCATATGAAGTGTGGCGCAGAGGAAGGATGAGTGTCATATGAGAGGAATTATTAGGAAAAGAGCAATAGGGCAGAAAAGGGCTGTGCGTGATGCTAAAGTGGCAGCAGATGAGAGGTGGGGATAGGTGGCTGACAGAGAATTTTCCAAACAGAATAAGAAAATGTTTTGGAAGGAGGTGAAAAGGGTTAGAAAGGGAGAGTCTGGGGAAGGAAGAACGAGTAAAAGCAGAGGGATGGAAGGATGTTAATTGAGATGGATGCAGTAAGGAAGAGATGGGCAGAGTATTTTGAAAGACTGTTAAATGTAGAGGGGGAAAGGGTGGCTGAGAATGCATGGCGGATGGAAGGGTGCAAGTGAATAAATGTGTTGGGAGAGTTGTAATGATTCATTGATCACGAAGGAGGAAGTGGAGAAGGCAGTAAAGAAGATGAAAACAGGGAAAGCCTCAGGTATGGATGAGTGTGTGCTGTGGAATGCCTGAAGGGTGGTGGAGGGACTATTGTTGACTGGTGCTAGTAAGATTGTTGAATGTGTGCTTTTAACCAGAAAGGTATGGTGCCAGTTGACTGGGCAAGGTGCTTGTGTGGTCCCGTTGTATAAAGGCAAGGGTGATAAGTATGAATGTACTAGCTTTAGGGGTATAAGTCTGTTGAGTGTTGTAGGTAAGGTTTATGGTAGAGGTGCTAATTATATGAGAGTTAGAGAGGGTACAGAGTAGTGGATTAAGGTGATGAGCAGTGTGGTTTTAGGAGAGGGAGGGGATGCGTGGATCAGGTGTTTGCGGTGAGACAAGTGTGTGAAAAGTATTTAATGAAAGGCAAGGATGTGTTTTGGGCATTTATGGATTTAGAGAAAGCGTATGATAGAATTGATAGGGAGGCTTTTTGGACTGTTTTTGCAAGATTGTATGGACTTGATGGTAGGTTACTAAAAGGGGTGAAAAGTTTTTATGTAAATAGTAGAGCGTGTGTAAGAATGGGAATGCTGTGAGTGATTGGTTTCCAGTGAGAGTGGGGCTGCGACAGGGATGTGTGATGTCTAAGCCTTGGTTGTTTAATATTTACATGGATGGTGTTGTAAGGAGGTGAGCAGCAAGAGTTTTAGGTGGAGGTCTGAGTTTGTGAATGTTGATGGTGGAGAGTGGAATCTGAAGCTAGGTTGGTGTTTGCAGATGATACTGCACTGGTGGCTAATTCAGAGGAGAGATTGAGACAGTTGGTTGAGGAGTTTGGAAGGATGTGTGAAAGGAGTGAAATTGAAAGTAAATGAGAATAAGAGTAAAGTGATGAAGTGTGTACAATGGAGGTTGGTATATGGTAGGGGGATGAATATAGTTTTGAATGGCGGAAGTTGCTGAGTGAGGTAGAGTGGTTTTAAATATCTAGGGTCACATGTTGCTGTGGATGGAAGAATAGATGCAGTAAGTGAAGTTTAGAATAAATTCCTGAAGTAGGAAAGGTGCTGGGAGGAATGAAAAAGTGTTTAGATATCGTTTGCATTAGAATGGATGTAAAGAGAAGGTTGTATGAGGGTGTTGTGGTACCGACTGCATTATATGGGGCTGAAACATGGAATATGGGTGTAACAAAGAGGAAAAGTTTGAATGTAATGGAGATGAGGTGTCTGAGGAGTATGTGTGGAGTGACGCATATGGATCGAGTGGGGAATGATGAAGTGCAAAGGAGAACTGGGAGTTGTTCCTGGGAGATGGCTGGTAGAGTTGGAGCAGAGGGGTGTTGCGATGGTTTGAGCATATGGAGAGAATGGATAATGAGCGATTGGTGAAAAAGATAACTAGATCTGATGTGAGAGGTGTAAGGCTGAGAGGAAGACCACGAATAGGATGGATGGACTGTGTGAAGAGAGCATTGGATGCGAGAGGGATGTCTTTGTTGAGCAGGAAGAGTGGCTGTGCGTGACAGAAATAAATGGAGAGAAATTGTGAATGAATAAAGTGATGACGCTTAGCCCTGAGGATATACTCCCTGCATTTGGTCTGATCAGCTATTTCAGGTCCAGGTGCAGGTAAGGGGATGAGTCTGTTATGATGTAGGGGGTGAAACCAGCTCTGCTGGTTATCGGGCCCTGCTGCGGATGTCACTGATTGCATTGCACAGTTGACCCTTCTGCAGTGTGTGTGGGTGTGAGGGATCTGTCCGTTCTCCCCTTTTGGGGCTAAGATGCAGATATGAATGCGTTTGAATGGATGAGTAAATGGGGAGTGTGTCGTCCTGTCTCGGCTTACCTCCCTTTCTCTTGGGGGAAGCAGCCTAGGTATATAGATGGAATAGATAGTATTGCTTCAGTTTAACTGTCCACGTATTCACAAATCGATTGGGACGGTGTTTCAGGGAACATTTTTCATTGCTTCATAAGTGATCATCCTTGCGTGCGAGCATTAGCTGCTTCTCGCTGAGAGTGATTTGGCTTGTGAGTGTGTATCGCTCACTTTATTTTCATTGACCGTTGGAGCAAGCGCATGGCTGGCCCTCGCCCTCTTCTATAATTCGAACTTAGT
>NW_027642883.1:0-24990 GCF_032717465.1 Coenobita brevimanus
AAGATAGCAGAGTACTGGTGGTAGTGAGGGTAGCAAGATACTGGTGGTGGTGGTGGTAGGGTGAGTAGCAGGGTTCTGGTGGTGGTGGTAGGGTGAGTAGCAGGGTACTGGTGGTGGTGGTAGGGAGGGTGGCAGGGTACTGGTAGTGGTGGTGATGGTAGGGAGGGTAGCAGGGTACTGGTGGTGGTGATGGTAGGGAGGGTAGCAGGGTACTGGTGGTGGTGGTAGGATGGGCAGCAGGTTACTGAAGGTCGTAGGGCAGATAACAAGGTACTGGTGGTGGTGGTAGGGAGGGTGGCAGGGTACTGGTAATGGCGGTGATGGTAGAGAGGGTAGCAGGGTACTGGTGGTGGTGGTAGAATGGGTAGCAGGGTACTGGTGGTGGTAGGGCGGACAGCAAAGTACTGGTGATGGTGGTAGGGTGGGTAGCATGGTAGTGGTGGTGGTAGGGTGGGTTGCATGGTGCTGATGGTGGTGGTAGGGTAAGTAGCAAGGTAGTGGTGGTGATAGGGTGGATTGCATGGTACTGGTGGTGGTGGTAAGGTGGGTGGCAGGGTACTGGTGGTGGTGGTGGTGGTAGAGGGAGTAGCAGGGTAGTGGTGGTGGTAGTAGTGGGGATAGCAAGGTACTGGTGGTGGTGGTAGGGAGGGTAGCAAGATATTGATGGTGGTGGTAGTGAGGGTTGCAGGGCACTGGTGGTGGTGGTAGGGTGAGTAGCAGGGTAGTGGTGGTGGTGGTAGGGTAAGTAGCAGGGCAGTAGTGGTGGTGGTGGTGATAGGATTAGTAACAGGTACTTGTGGTGGTGATAGGGAAAGTACTAGGGTACTGGTGGTAGGGAGGGTAACAGGGTGAGCAGCAGGGTACTGGTGGTGGTGGTGGTGGTAGGGTGGGTAGCAGGGTACTGGTTGTTGTGGAGGTAAGTTGGGTAGCTGGGTACTGCTTGTGGTGGTGGTAGGGTAAGTAGCAGGGTAGTGGTGGTAGGGTAAGTAGCAGGGTAGTGGTGGTAGGGTAAGTAGCAGGGTAGTGGTGGTAGGGTAAGTAGCAGGGTAGTGGTGGTGGTAGGGTGGGTTGCACGGTACTAGTGGTGGTGGTAATGTGGATGGCAGGGTACCGGTGGTGGTGGTAGGAAGGGTAGCAGGGTGCTGGTGGTGATCGGGGTACGGTGGGTAGCAAGGTACTGATGGTGATGGTAGTAGGGTGGGTAGCAGTGTAGCTGTGGTGGTAGGGTGGATAGCAGGGTAGTTGTGGTGGTAGGGTGGGTAGCAGGGTACTGCTTGTAGGGTGAGTAGCAGTGTAGTGGTGGTTGTTGTAGCAAGGGTAGCAGAGTACTGGTGGTGGAGGTGGTGGTAGGAAGGGTAGCAGGGTACTGGTGGTGGTGGTGGTAGGAAGGGTAGTAGGGTACTGGTTGTGATAGGGAAGGTAGCAGGGTGAGCTGCAGGCTATTAGTGGTGGTGGTGGTAGAGTGAGCAGCATGGCAGTGGTTGTTGTAGGGTGGGTAGAAGGGTACTGGTGGTTGTGGAGGTAGAGTGGGTAGCTGGGTACTGGTTGTGGTGGTGCTGATAGCGTGGATAACATGGTACTGGTGGTGGTGGTTGTAAGGTGGGTAGCAGTGTATTGGTGGTGGTAGGGTGGGTAGCAAGGTACTGATGGTGATGGGAGAAGGGTGAGTAGCAGGGTACTGGTATTGGTGGTTTGGAGGGTAGCAGGGTACTGGTCGCGGTGATAGGGAGGGTAGCATGGTACTAGTGGTGGTGGTTGGGAAGGTAGCAGGGTACTGCTGGTGGTGGTTAGGGAAGGTAACAGGGTACTGCTGGTGGTGGTAGAGAGGGTAATAGGGTCCAGTTGGTGGTGGTAGACATGGTAGCTGGGTACTGGTGGTGATGGTACGGAGCACTGCAGGGTATTGGTGGTGGTGGTAATGTACCAAGGTACTGGTGGTGGTGGTTAGGGAAGGTAGCAGGGTACTGGTGGTGGTGGTAGGGAGGGTAGCAGGATACTGGTGGTGATTATAGGGAGGGTAGCAGGATACTGGTAGTGGTGGTAGTGAGGGTAGCAGGGTACTGGTGGTGGTGGTAGGCAGGCTAGCAGGGTATTGGTGGTGGTGGTAGGGAGGCTAGCAGGGTACTGGTGGTGGTGGTAGGGAGGCTAGCAGGGTACTGGTGGTGTGGTAGGGGAGGTAGCAGGATACAGGTGGTGGTGGTAGGGAGGGTAGCAGGGTACTGGTGGTGGTGGTGGTAGGGTGGGTAGCAGGGTAGTAGTAGTGTAGGGAGGCAGGGTACTGATGGTGGTGGGGGTAAGGTGGGTAGCAGGGTACTTGTGGTTGTGGAGGTAGGGTGGGTAGCTGGGTACTGGTGGTGGTTATGGTAATAGGGTGGGTAACAGGGTACTGGTGGTGGTGGTTGTAGGGTGGGTAGCAGAGTAGTGGTGGTGGTAGGGTGGGTTGCAGGGTAGTGGTGGTGGTAGAGTGGGTAGCAGAGTACTCGTAGTGATGGGAGTAGGGTGAGTAGCAGGGTACTGGTGGTGGTGGTGGTAGGGAGGCTAGCAGGGTAGTGGTGGTGGTGGTAGGGAGGCTAGCAAGGTACTGGTGGTGTGGTAGGGAAGGTAGCAGGGTACAGGTGGTGGTGGTAGGGAGGATAGCAGGGTACTGGTGGTGGTGGGGGTAGGGTGGGTAGCAGGATACTGGTGGTTGTGGAGGTAGGGTGGGTAGCTGGGTACTGGTGGTGGTTGTGGTAATAGGGTGGGTAACAGGGTACTGGTGGTGGTGGTTGTAGGGTAGTGGTGGTGGTAGGATGAGTTGCAGGGTAATGGTGGTAGTATGATGAGTTGCAAGGTAGTGGTGATGGGAGTAGGGTGAGTAGCATGGTACTGGTGGTGGTGGTAGTGGTGGTAAAGAGGGTAGCAGGGTACTAGTGGTGGTGGTGGTTGGGTGAGTAGCAGGGTACTGGTGGTGATGGTGGTGGTGGTAAAAAGGGTAGCATGGTATTGGTGGTGATGTTATAGAGGGTGGCATAGTACTGGTTGTTGTGGTAGTGAGGGTAGCAGAGTACTAGTGGTTGTGGTAGGGAGGGTAGCACGGTACTGGTGATGGTGGAGGTGGTAGGGAGGCTAGAAGAGTACTGGTGGTGATGGTTGGGAAGGTTACAGGGTACTTGTGGTGGTGGCAGTGAGGGTAGCAGGATACTGGTGGTGGTGGTAGAGAAGGTAGCAGGGAACTGGTGGTGGTGGTGGTAGGAAAGTTAGCAGGGAACTTGTGGTGGTGGTAGGGAAGGTAGCAGGGTACTTGTGGTGGGGGTAGTGAGGGTAACAGGGTACTGGTGGTGGTGGTAGGGAAGGTAGCAGGGAACTAGTGGTGGTGGTAGCGAAGGTAGCAGGGTACTTGTGATTGGGTGAGTAGCTGGGTAGTGGTGGTTGTAGACTAGCAGGGTACTTGTGGTTGTGGTGGTAGGGTGAGTAGCAGGATACTGTTGGTGGTGGTAGGGAGGGTGGCAGGGTCGCCTACTGTTGGTGGTGGTAGTGGTGGTAAGGAGGGTAGCAGGGTACTGGTGGTGGTGGGGGGTAGGATGGGTAGCGGGGTACTGGTGGTTGTGGAGGTAGGGTGGGTAGCTGGGTACTTATGGTTGTTGTGGTAAAAGGGTGGGTAACAGGGTACTGGCGGTGGTGGTTGTAGGGTGGGTAGCAGGATAGTGGTGGTGGTAGGATGAGTTGCAGGGTAATGGTGGTGGTAGGGTGGATTGCAAGGTAGTGGTGGTGATGGGAGTAGGGTGAGTAGCAGGGTACTGGTGGTGGTGGTGGTGGTAGGGTCAGCATGGTACTGGTGGTGGTGGTGGTTGGGTGAGTAGCAGGGTACTGATGGTGGTGGTGGTAAGGAGGGTAGCAGAGTATTGGTGGTGATGTTATAGAGGGTAGCATTGTATTGGCTGTTGTGGTAGTGAAGGTAGCAGAGTACTAGTGGTTGTGGTAGGAAGGGTAGCAGGGTACTGGTGGTGGTGGTGGTAGGGAGGCTAGCAGGGTACTGGTGGTGATGGTAGGGAAGGTAGCAGGGTACTTGTGGTGGTGGTTGCGAGGGTAGCAAGATACTAGTGGTGGTGGGAGGGAGGGTAGCAGGGTACTGGTGGTGGTGGGGGTAGGATGGGTAGCGGGGTACTGGTGGTTGTGGAGGTAGGGTGGGTAGCTGGGTACTGGTGGTGGTTGTGGTAATAGGGTGGGTAACAGGGTACTGGTGGTGGTGGTTGTAGAGTGGGTAGCAGGGTAGTGGTGGTGGTAGGATGAGTTGCAGGGTAATGGTGGTGGTAGGGTGGGTTGCAAGGTATTGGTGGTGATGGGAGTAGGGTGAGTAGCAGGGTACTGGTGGTGGTGGTGGTGGTAGGGAGGGTCAGCAGGGTAATGGTGGTGGTGGTGGTTGGGTGAGTAGCAGGGTACTGATGGTGGTGGTGGTAAGGAGGGTAGCAGGGTATTGGTGGTGATGTTATAGAGGGTAGCATAATACTGGTTGTTGTGGTAGTGAGGGTAGCAGAGTACTAGTGGTTGTGGTAGGGAGGCTAGCAGGGTACTGGTGGTGGTGGTGGTAGGGAGGCTAGCAGGGTACTGTTGGTGATGGTAGGGAAGGTAGCAGGGTACTTGTGGTGGTGGTAGTGAGGGTAGCAGGATACTGGTGGTGGTGGTAGGGAAGGTAGCAGGGTACTGGTGGTGGTGGTGATAGGGAAGGTAGCAGAGAACTTGTGGTGGTGGTAGGGAAGGTAGCAGGGAACTTGTGGTGGTGGTAGGGAAGGTAGTAGGGAACTTGTGGTGGTAGGGAAGGTAGCATGGTACTTGTGGTGATGGTAGTGAGGGTAGCAGGGTACTGGTGGTGGTGGTAGGGAAGGTAGCAGGGAACTAGTGGTGGTGGTCGGGAAGGTAGCAGGGTACTTGTGATAGGATGAGTAGCTGGGTAGTGGTGGTTGTAGAGTAGCTGGGTAGTGGTGGTTGTAGAGTAGCAGGGTACTGGTGGTGGTGGTGGTGGTAGGGTGAGTAGAAGGGTACTGTTGGTAGTGGTAGGGAGGGTGGCAGGGCAGCCTACTGTTGGTGGTGGTGGCGGTGGTAAGGAGGGTAGCAGGGTACTGGTGGTGATGGTAGGGAGGGTAGCACAGTACTGATGGTGGTGGTGAGGGGAGCACGGTACTAGTGGTGGTGGCAGGGAGGGTAACAGGGTAGTTGTGGTGGTGGCAGGGAGGATAGCAAGGTACTGGTTGTGGTGGTGGTAGGGAGGGTAGCAGGGTACTGGTGGTGGTGGTAAGAAAGGTAACAGGGTACTAGTGGTGGTAGGGAGGATAGCTGGGTACTGGTGGTGGTGGTAGGGATGGTAGCAGGGTACTTGTGGTGGTGGTAGTGAGGGTTGCAGGGCACTGGTGGTGGTGGTAGGGTGAGTAGCAGGGTAGTGGTGGTGGTTGTAGAGTAAGCAGCAGGGCAGTGGTGGTGGTGGTGATGATAGGGTCAGTAGCAGGGTACTTGTGGTAGTGATAGGAAAGGTAGCAGGGCACTGGTGGTAGGGAGGGAAGTAGGGTGAGCAGCAGGGTAGTGGTGGTGGTGGTGGTAGGGTGCGTAGCAAGATACTGGTGATGGTGGAGGTAGGGTGGGTAGCAGGGTACTGGTTGTTGTGGAGGTAGGGTGGGTAGCTGGGTACTGCTTGTGGTGGTGGTAGGGTAAGTAGCAGGGTAGTGGTGGCGGTAGGGTGGGTTGCACGGTACTGGTGGTGGTGGTAATGTGGGTGGCAGGGTAATGGTGGTGGTGGTAGGAAGGGTAGCAGGGTGCTGGTGGTGGTGGGGGTTCGGTGGGTAGCAAGGTACTAGTGGTGATGGTGGTAGGGTGGGTAGCAGGGTAGCTGTGGTGGTAGGGTGTGTAGCATGGTAGTTGTGGTGGTAGTATGCGTAGCAGGGTAGTTGTGGTGGTAGGGTGGGTAGCAGGGTACTGGTTGTAGAGTGAGTAGCAGTGTAGTGGTGGTGGTTGTAGCAAGGGTACCAGGGTACTGGTGGTGGTAGTGGTAGGAAGGGTAGCAGGGTACTAGTGGTGGTGGTTGGAAAGGTAGCAGGGTACTGCTGGTGGCGGTTAGGGAAGGTAGCAGGGTACTGGTGGTGGTGGTAGGGAGGGTAGTAGGGTACAGTTGGTGGTGATAGAGAGGGTAGCAGGATACTGGTGGTGATGGTACGGAGCATAGCAGGGTACTGGTGGTAGTGGTAAGGTAGCAAGGTACTGCTGGTGGTGGTTAGGGAAGGTAGCAGGGTACTGGTGGTGGTGGTAAGGAGGGTAGCAGGATACTGGTGGTGATTATAGGGAGGGTAGCAGGGTACTGGTGGTGGTGGTAGGGAGGGTAGCAGGGTACTTGTGGTGGTGGTGGTAAGGAGGCTAGCAGGGTATTGGTGGTGGTGGTAAGGAGGCTAGCAGGGTATTGGTGGTGTGGTAGGAAAGGTAGCAGGGTACAGGTGGTGATGGTAGGGATTGTAGCAGGGTACTGGTGGTGGTGGTGGTAGGGTGGGTAGCAGGGTAGTAGTGGTGTAGGGAGGCAAGATACTGGTGGTGGTGAGGGTACGGTGGGTAGCAGGGTACTTGTGGTTGTGGAGATAGGGTGGGTAGCTGGGTACTGGTGGTGGTTATGGTAATAGGGTGGGTAACAGGGTACTGGTGGTGGTGGTTGTAGGGTGGGTAGCAGGGTAGTGGTGGTGGTAGGGTGGGCTGCAGGATAGTGGTGGTGATAGGGTGGGTTTCAAGGTAGTGGTGGTGATGGGAGTAGGGAGAGTAGCAGGGTACTGGTGGTGGTGGTGGTGGTGGTGGTAGGGTCAGCAGGGTACTGGTGGTGGTGGTGGTTGGGTGAGTAGCAGGGTACTGATGGTGATGGTAAGGATGGTAGCAGGGTATTGGCGGTGATGTTATAGACGGTAGCATAATACTGGTTGTTGTGGTAGTGAGGGTAGCAGAGTACTAGTGGTTGTGGTAGGGAGGGTAGCAGTGAACTGGTGGTGGTGGTGGCAGTAGGGAGGCTAGCAGGGTACTGGTGGTGATGGTAGGGAAGGTAGCAGGGTACTTGTGGTGGTGGTAGTGAGGGTAGCAGGATACTGGTGGTGGTGGTAGGGAAGGTAGCAGGGTACTGGTGGTGGTGGTGATAGGGAAGGCAGCAGGGAACTTGTGATGGTGGTAGGGAAGGTAGCAGGGAACTTGTGGTTGTGGTAGGGAAGGTAGCAGGGAACTTGTGGTGGTGGTAGGGAAGGTAGCAGGGTACTTATGGTGGTGGTAGTGAGGGTAGCAAGGTACTGGTGGTGGTGGTAGGGAAGGTAGCAGGGAACTAGTGGTGATGGTAGGGAAGGTAGCAGGGTACTTGTGATACGGTGAGTAGCTGGGTAGTGGTGGTTGTAGAGTAGCAGGGTACTGGTGGTGGTGGTAGGGTGAGTAGCAGGGTACTGTTGGTGGTGGTAGGGAGGGTGGCAGGGTAGCCTACTGTTGGTGGTGGTGGTAGGGAGGGTGGCAGGGTACTGGTGGTGATGGTAGGGAGGGTAGCACAGTATTGGTGGTGGTGGTAGTGAGGGTAGCAGGGTACTAGTAGTGGTGGAAGGGAGGGTAGCAGAGTAGTGGTGGTGGTGGTAGGGAGGATAGCAAGGTACTGGTGGTGGTGGTGGTAGAGAGGGTAGCAGGGTACTGGTGGTGGTGGTAAGGAAGGTAGCAGGGTACTGGTGGTGGTGGTGGGGAGGGTAGCTGAGTACTGGTGGTGGTGGTAGGGATGGTAGCAGGGTACTTGTGGTGGTGGTAGTGAGGGTTGCAGGGCACTGGTGGTGGTGGTAGGGTGAGTAGAAGGGTAGTGGTGGTGGTTGTAGGATAAGTAGCAGAGCAGTGGTGCTGATGGTGATGATAGGGTTAGTAGCAGGGTACTTGTGGTGGTGATAGGGAAGGTAGCAGGGTACTAGTGGTAGGGAAGGTAGCAGGGTACTAGTGGTAGGGAGGGTAGCAGGGTGAGCAGCAGGGTAGTGGTGGTGGTGGTAGGGTGGATAGATACTGGTGGTGGGAGTAGGGTGGGTAGCAGGGTACTGGTTGTTGTGGAGGTAAGTTGGGTAGATGGGTACTGCTTGTGGTGGTGGTAGGGTAAGTAGCAGAGTAGTGGTGGTGGTAGGGTAAGTAGCAGGGTAGTTGTGGCGGTAGGGTGGGTTGCACGGTACTAGTGGTGGTGGTAATGTGGGTGGCAGGGTACTGGTGGTGGTGGTAGGAAGGGTAGCAGGGTGCTGGTGGTGATGTGGGTACGGTGGGTAGCAAGGTACTGGTGATGGTAGTAGAGTGGGTAGCAGCGTAGCTGTGGTGGTAGGGTGGATAGCAAGGTAATTGTGGTGGTAGGGTGGGTAGCAGGGTACTGCTTGTAGGGTGAGTAGCAGTGTAGTGGTGGTGGTTGTAGCAAGGGTAGCAGGGTACTGGTGGTGGAGGTGGTGGTAGGAATGGTAGCAGGGTACTGGTGGTGGTGGTGGTAGGAAGGGTAGCAGGGTACTGGTGGTGATAGGGAAGGTAGAAGGGTGAGCTGCAGGCTATTAGTGGTGGTGGTGGTAGAGTGAGCAGCAGGGTAGTGGTTGTTGTAGGGTGGGTAGCAGAGTACTGGTGGTTGTGGAGGTAGAGTGGGTAGCTAGGTACTGGTTGTGGTGGTGGTGATAGCGTGGGTAACATGGTACTGGTGGTGGTGGTTGTAGGGTGGGTCCAGTGTATTGGTGATGGTAGAGTGGGTAGCAAGGTACTGGTGGTGATAGGAGTAGGGTGAGTAGCAGGGTACTGGTGTTGGTGGTATGGAGGGTAGCAGGGTACTGGTCGTGGTGATAGGGAGGGTAGCATGGTACTAGTGGTGGTGGTTGGGAAGGCAGCAGGGTACTGCTGGTGGTGGTTAGGGAAGGTAGCAGGATACTGGTGGTGGTGGTAGGGAGGGTAATAGGGTACAGTTGGTGGTGGTAGACATGGTAGCAGGGTACTGGTGGTGATGGTACGGAGCATTGCAGGGTATTGGTGGTGGTGGTAATGTACCAAGACACTGCTGGTGGTGGTTAGGGAAGGTAGCGGGGTACTGGTGGTGGTGGTAGGGAGGGTAGCAGGATACTGGTGGTGATTATAGGGAGGGTAGCAGAGTACTGGTGGTGGTGGTAGGGAGGGTAGCAGGGTACTGGTGGTGGTGGTAGGCAGGCTAGCAGGGTATTGGTGGTGGTGGTAGGGAGGCTAGCAGGGTACTGGTGGTGTGGTAGGGAAGGTAGCAGGGTACAGGTGGTGGTGGTAGGGAGGGTAGCAGGGTACTGGTGGTGGTGGTGGTAGGGTGGGTAGCAGGGTAGTAGTGGTGTAGGGAGGCAGGGTACTGGTTGTGGTGGGGGTAAGGTGGGTAGCAGGGTACTTGTGGTTGTGGAGGTAGGGTGGGTAGCTGGGTACTGGTGGTGGTTATGATAATAGGGTGGGTAACAGGGTACTGGTGGTTGTGGTTGTAGTGTGGGTAGCAGGGTAGTGGTGGTGGTTGGGTGGGTTGCAGGGTAGTGGTGGTAGAGTGGGTAGCAGAGTACTGGTAGTGATGGGAGTAGGACGAGTAGCAGGGTACTGGTGGTGGTGGTGGTAGGGAGGCTAGCAGGGTACTGGTGGTGGTGGTAGGGAGGCTAGCAAGGTACTGGTGGTGTGGTAGGGAAGGTAGCAGGGTACAGGTGGTGGTGGTAGGGAGGGTAGCAGGGTACTGGTGGTGCTGGGGGTAGGGTGGGTAGCAGGATACTGGTGGTGGTTGTGGTAATAGGGTGGGTAACAGGGTACTAGTGGTGGTGGTTGTAAGGTAGTGGTGGTGGTAGAATGAGTTGCAGGGTAATGGTGGTGGTAGGGTGGGTTGCAAGGTAGTGGTGAAGGGAGTAGGGTGAGTAGCAGGGTACTGGTGGTGGTGGTGGTGGTAGAGAGGGTAGCAGGGTACTGGTGGTGGTGGTGGTGGTTGGGTGAGTAGCAGGGTACTGGTGGTGGTGGTGGTGGTGGTAAAGAGGGTAGCATGGTATTGGTGGTGATGTTATAAAGGGTGGCATAGTACTGGTTGTTGTGGTAGTGAGGGTAGCAGAGTACTAGTGGTTGTGGTAGGAAGGGTAGCACGGTACTAGTGATGGTGGAGGTGGTAGGGAGACTAGAAGGGTACTGATGGTGATGGTTGGGAAGGTTACAGGGTACTTGTGGTGGTGGTAGTGAGGGTAGCAGGATACTGGTGGTGGTGGTAGGGAAAGTAGCAGGGTACTAGTGGTGATAGGAAAGGTAGCAGGGAACTTGTGGTGGTGGTAGGGAAGGTAGTAGAGAACTTGTGGTGGTGGTAGAGAAGGTAGCAGGGAACTAGTGGTGGTGGTAGCGAAGGTAGCAGGGTACTTGTGATTGAGTGAGTAGCTGGGTAGTGGTGGTTGTAGACTAGCAGGGTACTGGTGGTTGTGGTGGTAGGGTGAGTAGCAGGATACTGTTGGTAGTGGTAGGGAGGGTGGCAGGGTATCCTACTGTTGGTGGTGGTGGTGGTGGTAAGGAGGGTAGCAGGGTACTGGTGGTGATGGTAGGGAGGGCAGCACAGTACTGGTGGTGGTGGTAGTGAGGGTAGCAGGGTACTAGAGGTGGTGGCAGGAAGGGTAGTAGGGTACTGGTGGTGGGGGGGGAGTAGGATGGGTAGCTGGGTACTGGTGGTTGTGGAGGTAGGGTGGGTAGCTGGGTACTGGTGGTTGTTGTGGTAATAGGGTGGGTAACAGGGTACTGGTGGTGGTGGTTGTAGGGTGGGTAGCAGAATAGTGGTGGTGGTAGAATGAGTTGCAGGGTAATGGTGGTGGTAGAATGAGTTGCAGGGTAATGGTGGTGGTAGGGTGGGTTGCAAGGTAGTGGTTGTGATGGGGGTAGGGTGAGTAGCAGGGTACTGGTGGTGGTGATGGTGGTGGTAGGGTCAGCAGGGTACTGGTGGTGGTGGTGGCTGGGTGAGTAGCAGGGTACTGATGGTGGTGGCGGTGGTAAGAAGGGTAGCAGGGTATTGGTGGTGATGTTATAGAGGGTAGCATTGTATTGGTTGTTGTGGTAGTGAAGTTAGCAGAGTACTAGTGGTTGTGGTAGGGAGGGTAGCAGGGTACTGGTGGTGGTGGTGGTAGGGAGGCTAGCAGGGTACTGGTGGTGATGGTAGGGAAGGTAGCAGGGTACTTGTGGTGGTGGTAGTGAGGGTAGCAGGATACTGGTGGTGGTGGTAGGGAAGGTAGCAGGGTACTAGTGGTGGTGGTGGTGATAGGGAAGGTAGCAGGGAACATGTGGTGGTGGTAGGGAAGGTAGCAGGGAACTTGTGGTGGTGGTAGGGAAGGTAGCAGGGAACTTCTGGTGGTGGTAGGAAAGGTAGCAGGGAACTTGTGGTGGTGGTAGGGAAGGTAGCAGGGTACTTGTGGTGGTGGTAGTGAGGGTAGCAGGGTACTGGTGGTGGTGGTAGGGAAGGTAGCAGGTAACTAGTGGTGGTGGTAGGGAAGGTAGCAGGGTACTTGTGATAGGGTGAGTAGCTGAGTAGTGGTGGTGGTAGAGTAGCAGGGCATTGGTGGTGGTGGTGGTAGGATGAGTAGCAGGGTACTGTTGGTGGTGGTAGGGAGGGTGGCAGGGTAGCCTACTGTTGTTGTTGTTGTTGGTGGTGGTGGTAAGGAGGGTAGCAGGGTACTGGTGGTGATGGTAAGAAGGGTAGCACAGTACTGGTGGTGGTGGTAGTGAGGGTAGCAGGGTACTAGCGGTGGCAGAGAGGGTAGCAGGGTAGTGGTGGTGGTGGTGGTAGGGTGGGTAGCAAGATACTGGTGATGTGGGGGTAGGGTGGGTAGCAGGGTACTGGTTGTTGTGGAGGTAGGGTGGGTAGCTGGGTACTGCTTGTGGTGATAGCAGGGTACTGATTGTTGTGGAGGTAGGGTGGGTAGCTGGTTACTGCTTGTGGCGGTAGTAGGGTAAGTAGCAGGGTAGTGGTGGCGGTAGGGTGGGTTGCACGGTACTGGTGGTGGTGGTAATGTGGGTGGCAGGGTACTGGTGGTGGTGGTGGTAGGAAGGGTAGCAAGGTGCTGGTGGTGGTGGGGGTACGGTGGGTAGCAAGGTACTAGTGGTGATGGTGGTAGGATGGGTAGCAGGGTAGCTGTGGTGGTAGGGTGCATAGCAGGGTAGTTGTGGTGGTAGGGTGCATAGCAGGGTAGTTGTGGTGGTAGGGTGGGTAGCAGGGTACTGGTTGTAGGGTGGGTAGCAGGGTACTGGTTGTAGGGTGAGTAGCAGTGTAGTGGTGGTGGTTGTAGCAAGGGTACCAGGATACTGGTGGTGGTGGTGGTAGGAAGGCTAGCAGGGTACTGGTGGTGATAGGGACGGTAGCAGGGTGAGCTGCAGGCTATTAGTGGTGGTGGTGGTAGGGTAAGTAGCAGGGTAGTGGTTGTGGTAGGGTGTGCAGCAGGGTAGTGGTTGTTGTAGGGTGGGTAGCAGGGTACTGGTGGTTATGGAGGTAGAGTGGGTAGCTGGGTACTGGTTGTGGTGGTGGTGATAGGGTGGGTAACATGGTACTGGTGGTGGTGGTTGTAGGGTGGGTAGCAGTGTATTGGTGGTGGTAGGGTGGGTAGCAAGGTACTGGTGGTGATGGGAGTAGGGTGAGTAGCAGGGTACTGGTGTTGGTGGTAGAGAGGGTAGCAGGGTACTGGTCGTGGTGGTAGGGAGCGTAGCATGGTACTAGTGGTGGTGGTTGGGAAGGTAGCAGGGTACTGCTGGTGGTGGTTAGGGAAGGTAGCAGGGTACTGGTGGTGGTGGTAGGGAGCGTAGTAGGGTACAGTTGGTGGTGGTAGAGAGGGTAGCAGGGTACTGGTGGTGATGGTACGGAGCATAGCAGGGTACTGGTAGTAGTGGTAAGGTAGCAAGGTACTGCTGGGGGTGGTTAGGGAAGGTAGCAGGGTACTGGTGGTGGTGGTAAGGAGGGTAGCAGGATACTGGTGGTGATTATAGGGAGGGTAGCATGGTACTGGAGGTGGTGGTAGGGAGGGTAGCAGGGTACTTGTGGTGGTGGTGGTAGGGAGGGTAGCAGGGTACTTGTGGTGGTGGTAGGGAGGCTAGCAGGGTATTGGTGGTGGTGGTAGGGAGGCTAGCAGGGTATTGGTGGTGTGGTAGGAAAGGTAGCAGGGTACAGGTGGTGGTGGTAGAGATTGTAGCAGGGTACTGGTGGTGGTGGTGGTAGGGTGGGTAGCAGGGTAGTAGTGGTGTAGGGAGGCAGGATACTGGTGGTGGTGAGGGTAAGGTGGGTAGCAGGGTACTTGTGGTTGTGGAGGAAGGGTGGGTAGCTGGGTAATGGTGGTGGTTATGGTAATAGGGTGGGTAACAGGGTACTAGTGGTGGTGGTTGTAGGGTGGGTAGCAGGGTAGTGGTGGTGGTAGGGTGGGTTGCAGGATAGTGGTGGTGGTAGGGTGGGTTGCAAGGTAGTGGTGGTGATGGGAGTAGGGTGAGTAGCAGGGTACTGGTGGTGGTGGTGGTGGTGGTGGTGGTTGGGTGAGTAGCAGGGTACTGATGGTGATGGTAAGGAGGGTAGCAGGGTATTTGCGGTGATGTCATAGAGGGTAGCGTAGTACTGGTTGTTGTGGTAGTGAGGGTAGCAGAGTACTAGTGGTTGTGGTAGGGAGAGTAGCAGTGAACTGATGGTGGTGGTGGTAGGGAGGCTAGCAGGGTACTGGTGGTGATGGTAGGGAAGGTAGCAGGGTACTTGTGGTAGTGGTAGTGAGGGTAGCAGGATACTGGTGGTGGTGGTAGGGAAGGTAGCAGGGTACTGGTGGTGGTGGTGATAAGGAAGGTAGCAGGGAACTTGTGGTGGTGGTAGGGAAGGTAGCAGGGAACTTGTGGTGGTGGTAGGGAAGGTAGCAGGGAACTTGTGGTGGTGGTAGGGAAGGTAGCAGGGTACTTGTGGTGGTGGTAGTGAGGGTAGCAAGGTACTGGTGGTGGTGGTAGGGAAGGTAGCAGGGAACAAGTGGTGGTGGTAGGGAAGGTAGCAGGGTACTTGTGACAGGGTGAGTAGTTGGGTAATCGTGGTTGTAGTGTATAAGGTTACTGGTGGTGGTGGTGGTGGTAGGGTGAGTAGCAGGGTATAGTTGGTAGCAGGTAGGGAGGGTGGTAGCAGGTAGCCTACTGTTGGTGGTGGTGGTGGTGGTAAGGAGGGTAGCAGGATACTGGTGGTGATGGTAGGGAGGGTAGCACAGTACTGGTGGTGGTGGTAGTGAGGGTAGCAGGGTACTAGTAGTAGTGGAAGGGAGGGTAGCAGGGTAGTGGTGGTAGGGAGGATAGCAAGGTACTGGTGGTGGTGGTGGTAGAGAGGGTAGCAGGGTACTAGTGGTGGTGGTAAGGAAGGTAGCAGGGTACTGGTGGTGGTGGTAGAGAGGGTAGCTGGGTACTGGTGGTAGTGGTAGGGATGGTAGCAGGGTACTCGTGGTGGTGGTAGTGAGGGTTGCAGGGCACTGGTGGTGGTGGTAGGTTGAGTGGCAGGGTAGTGGTGGTGGTTGTAGGGTAAGTAGCAGGGCAGTGTTGGTGGTGGTGACGATAGGGTTAGTAGCAGGATACTTGTGGTGGTGATAGGGAAGGTAGTAGGGTACTGGTGGCAGGGAGGGTAGCAGGGTGAGCAGCAGGGTAGTGGTGGTGGTGGTGGTACGGTGGGTAACAGGATACTGGTGGTGGGTGTAGGGTGGGTAGCAGAGTACTGGTTGTTGTGGAGGTAAGTTGGGTAGCTGGGTACTGCTTGTGGTGGTGGTAGGGTAAGTAGCAGGGTAGTGGTACCGGTAGGGTGGGTTGCACGGTACTAGTGGTGGTGGTAATGTGGGTGGCAGGGTACTGGTGGTGGTGGTAGGAGGGTAGCAGGGTGCTGGTGGTGATGGGGGTAGGGTCGGTAGCAGCGTAGCTGTGGTGGTAGGGTGGATAGCAGGGTAGTTGTGGTGGTAGGGTGGGTAGCAGGGTACTGGTTGTAGGGTGAGTAGCAGTGTAGTGGTGGTGGTTGTAGCAAGGGTAGCAGGGTACTGGTGGTGGAGGTGGTGGTAGGAAGAGTAGCAGGGTACTGATGGTGGTGGAGGTAGGAAGGGTAGCAGGGTACTGGTGGTGGTAGGAAGGGTAGCAGGGTACTGGTGGTGATAGGGAAGGTAGCAGGGTGAGCTACAGGCTATTAGTAGTGGTGGTGGTAGAGTGAGTAGCAGGGTAGTGGTTGTTGTAGGGTGGGTAGCAGGGTACTGGTGGTTGTGGAGGTAGAGTGGGTAGCTAGGTACTGGTTGTGGTGGTCGTGATAGCATGGGTAACATGGTACTGGTGGTGGTGGTTGTAGAGTGGGTAGCAGTGTATTGGTGGTGGAAGGGTGGGTAGCAAGGTACTGGTGGTGATGGGAGTAGGGTGAGTAGCAGGGTACTGATGTTGGTGATATGGAGGGTAGCAGGGTACTGGTCGTGGTGATAGGGAGGGTAGTGGTGGTGGTTGGGAAGGTAGCAGGGTACTGCTGGTGGTGGTTAGGGAAGGTAGCAGGGTACTGGTGGTTGTGGTAGGGAGGGTAATAGGGTACAGTTGGTGGTGGTAGACATGGTAGCAGGGTACTGGTGGTGATGGTACGGAGCATTGCAGGGTACTAGTGGTGGTGGTAATGTACCAAGGTACTGCTGGTGGTGGTTAGAGAAGGTAGCAGGGTACTGGTGGTGGTGGTAGGGAGGGTAGCAGGATACTGATGGTGATTATAGTGAGGGTAGCAGAGTACTGGTGATGGTGGTAGGGAGGGTAGCAGGGTACTGGAGGTGGTGGTAGGCAGGCTAGCAGGGTATTGGTGGTGGTGGTAGGGAGGGTGGCAGGATACTGGTGGTGTGGTAGGGAAGGTAGCAGGGTACAGGTAGTGGTGGTAGGGAGGGTAGCATGGTACTGGTGGTGGTGGTGGTGGTGGTAGGGTTGGTAGCAGGGTAGTAGTGGTGTAGGGAGGCGGGGTACTGGTGGTGGTGGGGGTAAGGTGGGTAGCAGGGTACTTGTGGTTGTGGAGGTAGGGTGGGTAGCTGGGTACTGGTGGTGGTTATGGTAATAAGGTGGGTAACAGGGTACTGGTGGTGGTGGTTGTAGTGTGGGTAGTGGTGGTGGTAGGGTGGGTTGCAGGATAGTGGTGGTGGTAGAGTGGGTAGCAGAGTACTGGTAGTGATGGGAGTAGGGTGAGTAGCAGGGTACTGGTGGTGGTGGTGGTAGGGAGGCTAGCAGGGTACTCGTGGTGGTGGTAGGGAGACTAGCAAGGTACTGGTGGTGTGGTAGGGAAGGTAGCAGGGTACAGGTGGTGGTGGTAGGGAGGGTAGCAGGGTACTGGTGGTGGTGGGGGTAGAGTGGGTAGCAGGGTACTGGTGGTTGTGGAGGTAGGGTGGGTAGCTCGGTACTGGTGGTGGTTGTGATAATAGGGTGGGTAACAGGGTACTGGTGGTGGTGGTTGTAGGGTAGTGGTGGTGGTAGGATGAGTTGCAGGGTAATGGTGGTGGTAGGGTGGGTTGCAAGGTAGTGGTGATGGGAGTAGGGTGAGTAGCAAGGTACTGGTGGTGGTGGTGGTGGTGGTGGTAGAGAGGGTAGCAGGGCACTGGTGGTGGTGGTGGTTGGGTGAGTAGCAGGGCACTGGTGGTGGTGGTGGTTGGGTGAGTAGCAGGGTACTGGTGGTGGTGGTGGTAAAGAGGGTAGCATGGTATTGGCGGTGATGTTACAGAGGGTGGCACAATACTGGTTGTTGTGGTAGTGAGGGTAGCAGAGTACTAGTGGTTGTGGTAGGGAGGGTAGTACGGTACTGGTGATAGTGGAGGTGGTAGGGAGGCTAGCAGGGTACTAGTGGTGATGGTTGGGAAGGTTACAAGGTACTTGTGGTGGTAGTAGTGAGGGTAGCAGGACACTGGTGGTGGTGGTAGGGAAGGTAGCAGGGTACTGGTGGTGGTGGTGGTAGGAAAGGTAGCAGGGAACTTGTGGTGGTGGTAGGGAAGGTAGCAGGGTACTTTTGGTGGGGGTAGTCAGGGTAGCAGGGTACTGGTGGTGGTGATAGGGAAGGTAGCAGGGAACTAGTGGTGGTGGTAGCGAAGATAGCAGGGTACTTGTGATTGGGTGAGTAGCTGGGTAGTGGTGGTTGTAGACTAGCAGGGTACTAGTGGTTGTGGTGGTAGGGTGAGTAGCAGGATACTGTTGGTGGTGGTTGGGAGCGTGGCAGGGTAGCCTACTGTTGGTGGTGGTGGTGGTGGTAAGGAGGGTAGCAGGGTACTGGTGGTGATGATAGGGAGGGCAGTACAGTACTGGTGGTGGTGGTAATGAGGGTAGCAGGGTACTAGAGGTGGTGGCAGGGAGGGTAGAAGGGTACTGGTGGTGGTGGGGGTAGGATGGGTAGCGGGGTACTGGTGGTTGTGGAGGTAGGGTGGGTAGCTGGGTACTGGTGGTTGTTGTGGTAATAGGGTGGGTAACAGGGTACTGGTGGTGGTGGTTGTAGGGTGGGTAGCAGGATAGTGGTGGTGGTTGTAGGGTGGGTAGCAGGATAGTGGTGGTGGTTGTAGGGTGGGTAGCAGGATAGTGGTGGTGGTAGGATGAGTTACAGGGTAATGGTGGTGGTAGGGTGGGTTGCAAGGTAGTGGTGGTGATGGCAGTAGAGTGAGTAGCAGGGTACTGGTGGTGGTGGTGGTGGTGGTAGGGTCAGCAGGGTACTGGTGGTGGTGGTGGTTGGGTGAGTAGCAGGGTACTGATGGTGGTGGTGGTAAGGAGGGTAGCAGAGTATTGGTGGTAATGTTATAGAGGGTAGCATTGTATTGGTTGTTGTGGTAGTGAGGGTAGCAGAGTCCTAGTGGTTGTGGTAGGAAGGGTAGCAGGGTACTGGTGGTGGTGGTGGTAGGGAGGCTAACAGGGTACTGGTGGTGATGGTAGGGAAGGTAGCAGGGTACTTGTGGTGGTGGTAGTGAGGGTAGCAGGATACTGGTGGTGATGGTAGGGAAGGTAGCAGGGTACTGGTGGTGGTGGTGATAGGGAAGGTAGCAGGGAACTTGTGGTGGTGGTAGGGAAGGTAGCAGGGAACTTGTGGTGGTGGTAGGGAATGTAGCAGGGAACTTGTGGTGGTGGTAGGGAAGGTAGCAGGGAACTTGTGGTGGTGGTAGGAAAGGTAGCAGGGTACTTGTGGTGGTGGTAGTGAGGATAGCAGGGTACTGGTGGTGGTGGTAGGAAGGGTGGCAGGGTAGGTAGCAGGGAACTAGTGGTGGTGATAGGGAAGGTAGCAGGGTACTTGTGATAGGGTGAGTAGCTGGGTAGTGGTGGTGGTGGTAGGGTGAGTAGCAGGGTACTGTTGGTGGTGGTAGGAAGGGTGGCAGGGTAGCCTACTGTTGGTGGTGGTGGTGATGGTGGTAAGGAGGGTAGCAGGGTACTGGTGGTGATGGTAAGGAGGGTAGCACAGTACTGGTGGTGGTGGTAGTGAGGGTAGCAGGGTACTAGCGGTAGCAGGGAGGGTAGCAAGGTACTAGCGGCAGAAGGGAGGGAAGCAGGGTAGTGGTGGTGGTGGTGGTAGGGAGGGTAGCAGGGTACTGGTGGTGGTGGTAGGGAAGGTAGCAGGGTAATGGTGGTGGTGGTAGGGAGGGTAGCTGGGTTCTGGTGGTGGTGGTGGTAGTGATGGTAGCAGAGTACTTGTGGTGGTGGTAGTGAGGGTTGCAGGGCACTGGTGGTGGTGGTAGGGTGAGTAGCAGGGTAGTGGTGGTGGTTGTAGGATAAGTAGCAAAGCAGTGTGGTGATGATAGGGTTAGTAGTAGGGTACTTGTGGTGGTGATAGGGAAGGTAGTAGGGTACTGGTGGTAGGAAGGGTAGCAGGGTGAGCAGCAGCGTACTGGTGATGGTGGTGGCAGGGTGGGTAGCAGGGTATTGGTGGTGGTAGGGGTAGGGTGGGTAGCAGGGTACTGGTTGTTGTGGAGGCAGGGTGGGTAGCTGGGTACTGCTTGTGGTGGTGGTAGGGTAAGTAGCAGGATAGTGGTGGTGGTAGGGTGGGTTGCACGGTACTGGTGGCGGTGGTAATGTGGGTGGCAGGGTACCGGTGGTGGTGGCAATGTGGGTGGCAGGGTACTGGTGGTGGTGGGGGTATGGTGGGTAGCAAGGTACTGGTGGTGATGGTGGTAGGGTGGGTAGCAGGATAGTTGTGGTGGTAGGGTGGGTAGCAGGATAGTTGTGGTGGTAGGGTGGGTAGCAGGATAGTTGTGGTGGTAGGGTGGGTAGCAGGATAGTTGTGGTGGTAGGGTGGGTAGCAGGATAGTTGTGGTGGTAGGGTGGGTAGCAGGGTACTGGTTGTAGGGTGGGTAGCAGTGTAGTGGTGGTGGTTGTAGCAAGGTATTGGTGGTGGAGGTGGATGTAGAAAGGGTAGCAGGGTACTGGTGGTGATAGGGAGGGTAGCAGGGTGAGCTGCAGGCTATTAGTGGTCGTGGTGGTAGAGTGAGTAGCAGGGTAGTGGTTGTGGTAGGGTGGGTAGCAGTGTACTGGTGGTTGTAGAGGTAGGGTGGGTAGCTGGGTACTGGTTGTGGTGGTGGTGATAGGGTGGGTAACATGGTAGTGGTGGTTGTGGTTGTAGGGTGGGTAGCAGTGTATTGGTGGTGGTAGGGTGGGTAGCAAGGTACTGGTGGTGATGGTAGTAGAGTGAGTAGCAGGGTACTGGTGTTGGCGGTATGGAGGGTAGCAGGGTACTGGTGGTGGTGGTAGGGAGGGTAGCATGGTACTAGTGGTGGTGGTTGGTAAGGTAGCAGGGTACTGCTGGTGGTGGTTAGGGAAGGTAGCAGGGTACTGGTGGTGGTGGTGGTGGTAGGGAGGGTAGTAGGGTACAGTTGGTGGTGGTACAGAGGGTAGCAGGGTACTGGTGGTGATGGTAGGGAGGGTAGCAGGGTACTGGTGGTGGTGGTAGGTAAGGTAGCAAGGTACTGCTGGTGGTTGTTAGGGAAGGTAGCAGAGTACTGGTGGTGGTGGTAGGGAGGGTAGCAGGATACTGGTGATTATAGGGAGGGTAGAAGAGTACTGGTGGTGGTGGTAGGGAGGGTAGCAGGGTACTGGTGGTGGTGGTGGTAGGGAGGCTAGCAGGGTATTGGTGGTGGTGGTAGGGAGGCTAGCAGGGTACTGGTGGTGTGGAAGGGAAGGTAGCAGGGTACAGGTGGTGGTGGTAGGGAGGGTAGCAGGGTACTGGTGGTGGTGGTGGTGGTAGGGTGGGTAGCAGGATAGTAGTGGTGTAGGGAAGCAAAATACTAGTGGTGGTGGGAGTAAGGTGGGTAGCAGGGTACTTGTGGTTGTGGAGGTAGGGGTGGGTAGCTGGGTACTGATAGTGGTTATGGTAATAGGGTAGGTAACAGGGTACTGGTGGTGGTGGTTGTAAGGTGGGTAGCAGGATAGTGGTGGTGGTAGGGTGGGTTGCAGGATAGTGGTGGTGGTAGGGTGGGTAGCAGGGTACTGGTGGTGGTGGTGGTAGGGAGGCTACCGGGGTACTGGTGGTGGTGGTAGGGAGGCTACCAAGGTACTGGTGGTGTGGAAGGGAAGATAGCAGGGTACAGGTGGTGGTGGTAGGGAGGGCAGCAGGGTACTGGTGGTGGTGGTAGGGAGGGTAGCAGGGTTCTGGTGGTGGCAGGGGTAGGGTGGGTAGCAGGGTACTGGTGGTTGTGGAGATAGGGTGGGTAGCTGGGTACTGGTGGTGGTTGTGGTAATAGGGTGGGTAACAGGGTACTGGTGGTGGTAGGATGAGTTGCAGGATAATGATGGTGGTAGGGTGGGTTGCAATGTAGTGGTGATGGGAGTAGGGGGAGTAGTAGGGCACAGGTGGTGGTGGTGGTGGTGGTGGTAGGGAGGGTAGCAGGGTACTGATGGTGGTGGTAAGGAGGGTAGCATGGTATTGGTGGTAATGTTATAGAGGGTAGCATAGTACTGGTTGTTGTGGTAGTCAGGGTAGCAGAGTACTAGTGGTTGTGGTAGGGATGGTACCAGGGTACTAGTGGTGGTGGTGGTAGGGAGGCTAGCAGGGTACTGGTGGTGATGGTTGGAAAGGTTACAGGGTACTTGTGGTGGTAGTAGTGAGGGTAGCAGGATACTGGTGGCGGTGGTAGGGAAGGTAGCAGGGTACTGGTGGTGGCGGTGGTAGGGAAGGTAGCAGGGTACTGGTGGTGGTGGTGGTAGGGAAGGTAGCAGGGTACTCGTGGTGGTGGTGGTAGGGAAGGTAGCAGGGAACTTGTGGTGGTGGTAGGGAAGGTAGCAGGGTACTTGTGGTTGTAAGAGTAACAGGGTACTGGTGGTGGTGGTAAGGAAGGTAGCAGTGAACTATAGTAGCCGCAGCGAGAAATGAACGCTGTGGTGGGGCAGCCGGTCATCCGGGGATTCTCCCACTGTAGCCATATCTACATGTCACCGACCATAGAGGTAGGATGTCACCGACCATCGGCCACCGCTGCAGCCCCGCTCCATGATCCTTACCCTGTGTCTCTGGCTTTCTCTTTCTCTCTCAGTTTCTATATAAACTGCTGTATTTCCGAAACTAATTATGAAATTATTATGACTTTTGTTCCACACCACCTTTGAGGTAAAAATCAAGGAGAGTTTTCTGTATAAAGGTTTCCCCCCCCTTGTCTGAGGGCAGGTCAGTTCTGGTGAGTGTATAATTATAGGTCAGGCGGAGGTATCGGCAAGGCCGCACTCCCCCGCTCAGATGCCACATTTAGGAGGGGGGGGGAAACCTTTATACAGAAAACTCTCCTTGATTTTTACCTCAGTGGTGGTGTGGAACAAAAGTCATAATAATTTCATAATTAGTTTCGGAAATACACCAGTTTATATAAAAACCGAGAGAGAAAGAGAAAGCCAGAGACACAGGGTAAGGATCATGGAGCGGGGCTGCAGCGGTGGCCGATGGTCGGTGACATGTAGATATGGCTACAGTGGGGGAATCCCCGGATGACCGGCTGCCCCACCACAGCGTTCATTTCTCGCTGCGGCTACTATAGAGGTGGTGTTAGGGAAGGAGGCAGGGTACTTGTGATAGGGTGAGTAGCTGGGTAGTGGTGGTTGTAGATTAGCAGGGTACTAGTGGTGGTGGTGGTAGGGTGAGTAGCAGAGTACTGTTGGTGATGGTAGGGACGGTGGCAGGGTAGCCTACTCTTGGTGGTAAGGAGGGTAGCAGGGTACTGGTGGTGATGGTAGGGAGGGCAGCACAGTACTGGTGGTGGTAGTCAGGGTAGCAGGGTACTAGTGGTGGTGGCAGGGAGGGTAGCAGGGTACTGGTGGTGGTGGGGGTAGGATGTGTAGCGGGGTACTGGTGATTGTGGAGGTAGGGTGGGTAGCTGGGTACTGGTGGTGGTTGTGGTAATAGAGTGGGTAACAGGGTGCTGGTGGTGGTGGTTGTAGGGTGGGTAGCAGGGTAGTGGTGGTGGTAGGATGAGTTGCAGGGTAATGGTGGTGGTAGGGTGGGTTGCAAGGTAGTGGTGGTGATGGGAGTAGGGTGAGTAGCAGGGTACTGGAGGTGGTGGTGGTAGGGTCAGCAGGGTACTGGTGGTGGTGGTGGTTGGGTGAGTAGCAGAGTACTGATGGTGGTGGTGGTACGGAGGGTAGCAGGGTATTGGTGGTGATGTTATAGAGCGTAGCATAGTACTGCTTGTTGTGGTAGTGAGGGTAGCAGAGTACTAGTGGTTGTGGTAGGGAGGGTAGCAGTGAACTGGTGGTGGTGGTGGTGGTAGGGAGGCTAGCAGGGTACTGGTGGTGATGGTAGGGTAGGTAGCAGGGTACTTGTGGTGGTGGTAGTGAGGGTAGCAGGATACTGGCGGTGGTGGTAGGGAAGGTAGCAGGGTACTGGTGGTGGTGGTGATAAGGAAGGTAGCAGGGAACTTGTGGTGGTGGTAGGGAAGGTAGCAGGGAACTTGTGGTGGTGGTAGGGAAGGTAGCAGGGAACTTGTGGTGGTGGTAGAGAAGGTAACAGGGAACTTGTGGTGGTGGTAGGGAAGGTAGCAGGGTACTTGTGGTAGTGGTAGTGAGGGTAGCAGGGTACTGGTGGTGGTGGTAGGGAAGGTAGCAGGGAACTAGTGGTGGTGGCAGGGAAGGTAGCAGGGTACTTGTGATAGGGTGAGCAGCTGGGTAGTGGTGGTTGTAGAGTAGCAGAGTACTGGTGGTGGTGGTGGTGGTGGTAGGGTGAGTAGCAGGGTACTGTTGGTGGTGGTAGGGAGGGTGGCAGAGTAGCCTACTGTTGGTGGTGGTGGTGGTGGTAAGGAGGGTAGCAGGGTACTGGTGGTGATGGTATGGAGGGTAGCACAGTACTGGTGGTGGTGGTAATGGGGGTAGCAGGGTACTAGCAGTGGTGGCAGGGTGGGTAGCAGGGTAGTGGTGGTGGTGGTAGGGACGGTAGCAGGATACTGGTGATGGTGGTGGTAGGGACGGTAGCAGGGTACTGGTGGTGGTGGTAAGGTAGCAGAGTACTGGTGGTGGTGGTAAGGAGGGTAGCTTGGTACTGGTGGTGGTGGTAGGGATGCTAGCAGGGTACTTGTGGTGGTGGTAGTGAGAGTTGCAGGGCACTGGTGATGGTGGTAGGGTGAGTAGCAGGGTAGTGGTGGTGGTTGTAGGGTAAGTAGCAGGGCAGTAGTGGTGGTGATGATAGGGTTAGTAGCAGGGTACTGGTGGTGGTGGTGGTGGTGGTGGTAGGGAGGGTCAGCAGGGTACTCCTGGTGGTGGTGGTTGGGTGAGTAGCAGGGTACTGATGGTGGTGGTGGTAAGGAGAGTAGCAGGGAATTGGTGGTGATGTTATAGAGGGTAGCATAGTACTGGTTGTTGTGGTAGTGAGGGTAGCAAAGTACTAGTGGTTGTGGTAGGGAGGGTAGCAGGGTACTGGTGGTGGTGGTGGTGGTGGTAGGGAGGCTAGCAGGGTACTGGTGGTGATGGTAGGAAAGGTAGCAGGGTACTTGTGGTGGTGGTAGTGAGGGTAGCAGGATACTGGTGGTGGTGGTAGGGAAGGTAGCAGGGTACTGGTGGTGGTGGTGATAGGGAAGGTAGCAGGGAACTTGTGGTGGTGGTAGGGAAGGTAGAAGGGAACTATTGGTGGTGGTAGGGAAGGTAGGGAACTTGTGGTGGTCGTAGGGAAGGTAGCAGGGTACTTCTGGTGGTGGAAGTGAGGATAGCAAGGTACTGGTGGTGGTGGTAGGGAAGGTAGCAGGGAACTAGTGGTGGTGGTAGGGAAGGTAGCAGGGTACTTGTGATAGGGTGAGTAGCTGGGTAGTGGTGGTTGTAGAGTAGCAGGGTATTGGTGGTGGTGGTGGTGGTGGATGAGTAGCAGGTTACTGTTGGTGGTGGTAGAGAGGGTGGCAGGGTAGCCTATTGTTGTTGTTGGTGGTGGTGGTAAGGAGGGTAGCAGGGTACTGGTGGTGATGGTAGGGAGGGTAGCACAGTACTGGTGGTGGTGGTGGTAGTGAGGGTAGCAGGGTACTAGCGGTGGTTGCAGGGAGGGTAGCAGGGTAGTGGTGGTGGTGGTAGGGACGGTAGCAGGGTACTGGTGGTGGTGGTGGTAGGGACGGTAGCAGGGTACTGGTGGTGGTGGTAAGGAAGGTAGCAGGGTACTGGTGGTGGTGGTAAGGAAGGTAGCAGGGTACTGGTGGTGGTGGTAGGGAGGGTAACTGGGTACTGGAGGTGGTGGTAGGGATGGTAGCAGGGTACTTGTGGTGGTGATAGTGAGGATTGCAGGGCACTGGTGGTGGTGGTAGGGTGAGTAGCAGGATAGTGGTGGTGGTTGTAGGATAAGTAGCAGGGTAGTGGTGGTGATGATAGGGTTAGTAGCAGGGTACTAGTGGTGGTGATAGGGAAGGTAGCAGGGTACTGGTAGTAGAGAGGGTAGCATGGTACTGGTAGTAGGGAGGGTAGCAGGGTGAGCAGTAGGGTACTAGTGACGGTGGTGGTAGGGTGGGTAGCAGGATACTGGTGGTGGTGGGGGTAGGGTGGGTAGCAGGGTACTGGTTGTTATGGAGGTAGGGTGGGTAGCTGGGTACTGCTTGTGGTGGT
>NW_027642884.1:0-38759 GCF_032717465.1 Coenobita brevimanus
GGTAGGATAAGTAGCGGGATAGTGGAGGCGGTAGGGTGGGTTGCACGGTACTGGTGGTGGTGGTAATGTGGGTGGCAGGGTTCTGGTGGTGGTGGTAATGTGGGTGGCAGGGTGCTGGTGGTGGTGGAGGTACGGTGGGTAGCAAAGTACTGGTGGTGATGGTGGTAGGGTGGGTAGCAGGGTAGCTGTGGTGGTAGGGTGGGTAGCAGGATAGTTGTCATGGTAGGGAGGGTAGTAGGGTACTGGTTGTAGGATGAGTAGCAGTGTAGTGGTGGTGGTTGTAGCAAGGGTAGCAGGGTACTGGTGGTGGAGGTGGTAGGAAGGGTAGCAGGGTACCGGTGGTGGAGGTGGTGGTAGGAAGGGTAGTAGGGTACTGGTGGTGGTGATAGGGAGAGTAGCAGAGTAAGCTGCAGGCTATTAGTGGTGGTGGTGGTAGGGTGAGTAGCATAGTGGTTGTGGTAGGGTGAGTAGCAGGGTAGTGGTTGTGGTAGGGTGGGTAGCAGTGTACTGGTGGTTGTGGAGGTAGGGTGGGTAGCTGGGTACTGGTTGTGGTGGTGGTGATAGGGTGGGTAACATGGTACTGGTGGTGGTGGTTGTAGGGTGGGTAGCAGTGTATTGGTGGTGGTAGTGTGGGTAGCAAGGTACTGATGGTAATAGTAGGGTGAGTAGCAGGGTACTGGTGTTGGTGATATGGAGGGTAGCAGGGTACTGGTGGTGGTGGTAGGGAGGGTAGCATGGTACTAGTGGTGGTGGTTGGGAAGGTAGCAGGGTACTGGTGGTGGTGGTTAGGGAAGGTAGCAGGGTACTGGTGGTGGTGGTAGGGACGGTAGCAGGGTACTGGTGCTGGTGGTGGTAGGGAGGGTAGCAGGGCACTGGTGGTGATGGTAGGAAGGGTAGCAGGGTACTGGTGGTGGTGGTAGTTAAGGCAGCAAGGTACTGCTGGTGGTGGTTAGGGAAGGTAGCAGGGTACTGGTGGTGGTGGTAGGGAGGGTAGCAGGACACTGGTGGTGATTATAGAGAGGGTAGCAGGGTACTGGTGGTGGTGGTAGGGAGGGTAGCAGGGTACTGGTGGTGGTGGTGGTAGGGAGGCTAGCAGGGTATTGGTGGTGGTGGTAGGGAGGCTAGCAAGGTACTGGTGGTGTGGTAGGGAAGGTAGCAGGATACAGGTGGTGGTAGGGAGGGTAGCAGGGTACTGGTGGTGGCAGTGGTATTGTGGGTAGCAGGGTAGTGGTGGTGTAGGGAGGCAGGGTACTGGTGGTGGTGGGGGTAAGGTGGGTAGCAGGATACTTGTGGTTGTGGAGGTAGGGTGGGTAGCTGGGTACTGGTGGTGGTTATGGTAATAGGGTGGGTAACAGGGTACTGGTGGTGGTGGTTGTAGGGTGGGTAACAGGGTAGTGGTGGTGGTTGGGTGGCTTGCAGGATAGTGGTGGTGGTAGGTGGGTTGCAGGGTGGGTGGGTAGCAGGGTACTGGTGGTGGTGGTTGGGAGGCTAGCAAGGTACTGGTGGTGTGGTAGGGAAGGTAGCAGGGTACAGGTGGTGGTGGTAGGGAGGGTAGCAGGGTACTGGTGGTGGTGGGGGTAGGGTGAGTAGCAGGGTACTGGTGGTTGTAGAGGTAGGGTGGGTAGCTGGGTACTGGTGGTGGTTGTGGTAATAGGGTGGGTAACAGGGTACTGCTGGTGGTGGTTGTAGGATGAGTTGCAGGGTAATGGTGGTGGTAGGGTGGGTTGCAAAGTAGTGGTGGTGATGGGAGTAGGGTGAGTAGCAGGGTACTGGTGGTGGTGGTGGTGGTAGGGAGGGTAGCAGGGTACTGGTGGTGGAGGTGGTAGGAAGAGTAGCAGGGTACTGGTGGTGGAGGTGGTGGTAGGAAGGGTAGCAGGGTACTGGTGGTGGTGATAAGGAGGGTACCAGGGTGAGCTGCAGGCTATTAGTGGTGGTGGTGGTAGGGTGACTAGCAGGGTAGTGCTTGTGGTAGGGTGAGTAGCAGGGTAGTGGTTGTGGTAGGGTGGGTAGCAGTGTACTGGTGGTTGTGGAGGTAGGGTGGGTAGCTGGGTACTGGTTGTGGTGGTGGTGATAGGGTGGGTAACATGGTACTATAGTCTGTCTCAGGAAAAACGAATGTAGAATATCGTCTATTTTACTCCAAAGTCACTGTCAAAGGCCGAAGACATCTGATTTAACGACCTGTGGGAATACAGGCTGGCCAGGGACAAGGCCTGAGGGCAAGAGGCACACACACACACACACACACACACACACACACACACACACACACACACACACAATCAATGAATGGGTATAAGTGACCCGCTATACTCACAGGTCAATACGAACTGTGGTTCCTGTTTTTGGATGCAACTTTTTTTTTTTTTTTTGAGTTACAATGCGCTAAAAATAAACGAAAAATATCTCTCTCTCTCTAAACCTCTGCTTCCGTCCTTTCTTGTCTCCCTCCTCCCTCCCCCATCTACCCTCTCTCTCTCTCTCTCTCTCTCTCGTGTGTGTGTGTGTGTGTGTGTGTGTAATTCACCGGGTCGGTCAGGATCACTTGATGGTCTCGATCGTCAGCTTTTACCCTCCCGGAAGGGAGCTGAGAGCTCATATAGTCCGATCTTAGGGCAAGGCTGTGACCTTCACACACCCACACACCCGTCCCCTTGCTCAAGGGGGACAGTAACCACCCACTTCGTCAGTGAAACTTTTCGCAACCTGAGCGAGGCGCGAACTCCCGTCCACCAGTTGGCAGGCGAGAGTGTTACCACTGCACCAGCGAGCGGTGTGTGTGTGTGTGTGTGTGTGTGTGTGTGTGTGTGTGTGTGTGTGTGTGCAATCATTACCATGACTAATGGTATGCTTTGTATTGGAAAGTAAAGATGAGGAGAAATATTGTGGAATCTATGGCGAATATTGTGGCACAAGGGTGTAGACATGTATGAAGGTGAACGTTAATTGGCCCACAGGGAATTAATGACAGTTCCACATGCTGACGTCTCGAGGGGACTTCTTGTAGTTGTTCTCTATAAATATATTCCAATGTTTTATTTATTTTATAATACTTATATCACAGTTAAGTTATACTTTGCATTGACATTATTATTCACTACTACAGAACCTTGAGAGAGAGAGAGAGAGGGGGGGGGCTGGTCATTCCCAGGGGACAAGTGGTCACTCCTCACCTCTCTCTCTCTAGCATGCAGACCCACCCACCCTGAACTTAAAACATCATCCTTCCTGCCTTCCTGTCCATCCCCATCCCCTCTCTTCCAATAATAATCAGACAATGCGTGTGATGGAGGAAATCACAAGAAATGCAGTGAGGAAAGTGACACCAGAAAACTGGCAAAAATGTATGGAGCATACGAGAAAGTTAGAACAGGAATATATCAGAAATGACATTGTGCGCAATCACATGGTCGAAGAATTCGTCATTAACGTGGCGAATGATTCCACCAGTGAAGAAGAAGGTTTAGATGAGGGAGACATGAATATCGAGTGATAGAGAGAGAGAGAGAGAGAGAGAGAGAGATTGTATTTTCAATGGAAATTTTAGAGTATAATGAATATTTATTAAGGAAATGCTACTGTTGATCATTCGATCAGTAATACTATTGTAAATCAGTTTATGTTTTTTCATAACATTTTTTTTTCATAAAGAATAGTAATAAAACAATAAAATAAAATAAAGTAATTTTTCTTCATCTTTCAGGCCTATTTCATTGGCTTACCATACCCCTCCCCACATTCCGACCCGGGCCACTCCCATCCTCCATCCCTCCTCATATGGACCGATATCTGGGCACACCACCCCCCTTAACTCAAAACATCATCCTTCCTGCCTTCCTATCCATCCCCATCCCCTCTCTTCACCTAGCTTTTTGCCCACATACACAACATTTGCAGACACACACACACACACACACACACACACACACACACACACACACACACACACACACACCTGAGCTGGAATCGGCAATCTGTTTCCCATTGTGACCTCTATTTCCTTACCCAACACTCCTTCCCTCTCCCTAAGGACTTCCCACTTCACCTGTCCCTTGTTTCTCTCCGTCTTTGTGCCGTGATTAGAAATCTGGACAGAATAGGGTTGAGACTGAATGGCTTGTTCTTTGTTACTTTGTTAAAACGATAAATATAAACAAACACGTTTTTTAAATAACTGACGACCTACCAAAAAATCTATCATTCTATCAGAATATATATATATATATATATATATATATATATATATATATATATATATATATATATATATATATATATATACAACTTCGAACTATAAAACTTATATGTAAACTTCAGGAAACTGGCAAATGGGGTCCCCCCCTTTAGAAAATTCCTTGGTGCGCCCCTGCTGGGCACTGATAGATAAATAGAGGCTTCACATTGTTTTATTACTTAAACGTCGTGTGTGTGTGTGTGTGTGTGTGTGTGTGTGTGTGTGTGTGTGTGTGTTCATAGTGATAGCTGAGTGATAGCTGAGTATCCTGGTCGGGAAGGCTGGTAGGAAGTTAGTGAGGGATGTTAAAGATATCAGGAGCGAGGAGTGTGCAGCAACATAAGTTATTGATATGTGACATGTTGCCCAAGGACCAGGTGATGAAAAAGAGAGGACCTATGCACCTAGGTGGAAAATATGGAAGTTCTAATAACGAAGCAGTAAGGGATGCCTTCTATAGCGAGATGAGTGGGGTGTTGCCTGAACAGGGAGACATTGACAGCAATGTTAATGAACAGTACAGAGCCCTCAAGTACAACCTCTTGAGAGTTACTGATTCGGTGTGTGGATGGACAACGGGTTCTTCCAAGACATAAAGTAACTTGGTGGTGGGATGCGGGTGTAGAAGCTGCATTTAGGGAGAAATGAAAGCTTCTCCGGGAATGGAAGATAGGTGGTAACAAAGATGAATACTTGGTTGTCAAGCACAGGGCTAGAAAAGAGGTTTACAGGGCAAAGTCAGAGTCTCAGAGCCTTTTACTTGATAACCAAAATAGTGTGGAAAGTAAGAATATGATACGTAAGGTGGCAGATCAGATGAAGAGGGAGAATAGGGATATCATAGGTAAGCAGTGTGTGAAGAATGATGAAGGAAAGGTAGTGGTGGACAGTGGGGATACTAAAGACGCCTAGAGAGAGCATTACAACCGGTTGTTGAATGAGGAGTTACACTTGGACCGAGAAGGTTCGGAGCCAGCAGATCAGTTGTTTGGCCCTTGACCTTTGATTGACGGTGCTACTGTGAGCAGGGCAATAGGCAAGATGCAGGTGGGGAAGGCAGCAGGTGTGTCTGGGTTGACTGCTGAAATGTTGAAATCCTTAAGAGATCTGGGAGTGGAGTTAGTCACCGACTTGATTAATACTGTTATTTATTAGAGTATTGTACCAGATTATTGGCTGAACAGTGTAATTGTAAATGTGTACAAGAGGAAGGGTGATGCCCTGGAAAGAGGAAATTATAGAGGCATGAAGACCATATGATGAAGGTAATGGAGAGAGTTTGAGAAAATATAATTAGAGAAGGAGTGAATATTGATGAGATGCAGTTTGGGTTTATGCCAGGCAAAGGGACTACTGATGCCATATTCATTGTTTGACAGCGTCAGGAAAAATATATAGGAAAGAAAAGGGAGCCGTACTGTACTTTGTTTTTGTTTATTTGGAGAGGGCCTTTGACAGAATCCCTAGAGACATGGTAAAGTGGGCAGTGAGAAAGCTTGGGATCGAGGAGTTGCTGATTGGGGTGGTTATGGCTATGTGTGTGGATGCTCGCACCCAGGTAAGGGTGAATGGAGATTTGAATGATGAGTTTTCTGTTAATGATGGTGTGCATCAAGGGTCAGACTTGAGCCCCTTGTTGTTTATCATGGTACTTGATGCCCTCGCACAGGACTTCAGAATGTACTCCCATGGGAGATATTGTATGCAGATGATTTGGTGCTGCTTGCAGAGTATGAAGGGGAGAGATGGTATGGGGCACAAGGGCTTAAGAATAAAGGCAGATAAAGCAAAAGTGATGGTATCTAGGGCTGGTGGTGGTACTGTCAAAGAAGAGGGAGAGTGGCCATGTGCAGTTTTGCCACAAAGGTGTGGGAAGTAATTCCATCTTGTGCAGTGTTTGTGATAAGTGGGTGCATAAGGGATATATTGGTATTAGAGGTAGACTGCGAGATAATGCTGATTTCATATGTGTTGTGTGTTGGGGAGAGTGTATGGAGACTGTCAGGCATGAAAGGACTGAAGTTGCTGGTGAGTCTCTTGAGTGTGTGGAAGAGTTTCTATATTTGGGAGACATGTTATGTGCTTGAGGTGGAGCTGGAACTAGCTCTGTAGCTAGCGTGAGGAGTGGTTGGAAGAAGTTCAGGGAGCTGTTGCCTCTGCTGGCACTGAGAGGGCTCCCCCTCCATGCTCAGGGATCTTTGTATGCAGCATGCATTAAGAGTTTATAGCAATATGGTAGTGAGACCTGGGCAGTAAAGGAAGAGGATATTTGCAGGCTGAAAGATGCAGAAATGACAATGATTAGGTGGATGTGAAGTTCATCCCTGAGTGCGAGGCCTGGTGGGGCTAGGGTTACAATGGATGAGTTAAGAGGTACTGTAGTATGGAACCGGAGTGTATTGGGGTTCTGATGAGGAGAGGTAGATTGATGTGGTTTGGGCATATGGAGAGGATGAGAGATGATAATTGGGTGCAGAAAGTGAGAAGTGTTAATGATAGGGGTAGGATTGCGAGAGGTGGACTGAAGAAGACCTGGGATGAGGTCATTGAATGTGACCTCAGGGATATGGGACTGAATAGGGAGGCTGTTAGGGATTTAGTAGCATGGAGAGCTGTTATTAAGTGACCATGGCTGGCGCATGCAAGCAAGTTTGAGCCTTGAAAAATGAATGAACGAGCAGTACAGTTTTTCATCTCAGTGATTTTGTTCCGAATATTTTGGCTAAGTAAATTTTTCTGGTTTCCCAGCACCACTGTACAGTGGAGGATTTGCAGGGTGTTTAGACATCAGGAAGCCATTTACTGATGTCAGAAATGCCATCAGCAGGATTAAAAATAAGTTCTTTAGATATCTGCCATTAGAGCTGTGTCGTATGGGTGTTCGCCATTTCCGAAAAGTACAGATTTGGCCCACTTTCAACCGACAGACTGTGATATATATATATATATATACACACAGTAACTCCTCATTTTTCGCTGCCTGAATGTTCCGCCAAAACCGCGTGAAATGTGAAACGTCGAAGTGTGAAGTTAAGAATCTATCTGTCTATTGCCTGATGCCATAATCCCGTAAGGGGTGGCCATTTGACTCTGAGTAATTTGTTTTACAGGGAGGGGCACTAACCCTCCACCAACCCACTTGTTGACACATAGGGAGCACGTATGGTTTGTTTATATAGTTACCACCCAGCGTTGTAAATGGATTCTTGGCTTACAGGAAACCATTTGGCTTGTCACTCAATGCAAAGCCAAATGTAAAGGAAAGAAAAGCAATAAGAAGTGACAGGAAAGATGGGAGAAATAGGAAAAGAGGAGGGCAGGCACAGAAAAAGCATGATAAGGCTAAGGAAGATGTAGGCAGCACTACATAAGGTGCTGGAGACATTTTCGTTTAACAAAGCCATTCATGTCACTGACCTTAGCTGCTCTTCCAGTATTGAGTATGAATCCAGGTTTGAACAGATGTAGAAAACAAGAGATGTCTGCTCAGCAGCCTCTGTATTTTCCCACTTAATTTGACAGTAACAATATTTTTTTTTAGTTAAATGTTTTAGCACCTTTAATGCCACTGGCAACATTTCCTTTGTCAGTGGTGTGTCTATAGTATGAAACGTAAGATTATGGCCAGGAAGCTCCTTCCACAATATATTTATTTTATAAAATATATAGTATTGTAGGGATATTATCACTTTCTCATTTGAATGCTAGATTTGTAATCAATCAAAATTTTCTAATTGCAGGCATTTTGTTGTACCTACATCTTTCATTATTATTTTTTTCCCCTCAGATTCAGTGATCAATTTTCTGCTTAATCTTGTTAGCACCAGACAAGTTTTATGCAGTGTAGGAATAGTCTCTAATTGGAGAGTGGTTAATTAGGGCTAATTCTAACCCTTCTAGTTCGAAAATTCTCTACCAAATGAAAAAAGTAATCTTGAGATGGCAATGGATAAGATTTGAAAAAAATCACTATTTTGAAATGATTAAGGTTAGAAAATGACAAAAGACTTCATACCACTTTAAGCTGTAGAAAGAAAAATAATAATCTTGCAATCACCAGCTCATATAATTCAGCATTTTTACTTTCCATACATTCTTATATTCTCAAACCTTACACCTTTCTGCATTATGTTAACCAGTGACAGCTATAAGCATTTTTTAGCAGAATGCAGAGATTACCAGTAACTTTTTATTTTATGCAAGCCTGAATAAAACTTTCAAGTGCATTCATAATAGTGAAATACTTGTGGGTATACAGTGCTCCCACTGTAATGCGGGTAATGTAGACTGTCCACATGCCGCGGTATAGGTTCCATATGTTTCAACTATAAAGGGCTGACCTAGACTGGACATTTCCAAAGTTGCCCATTTCACCCCAGATCCCACCCAAAGCTTGCAAATAACCCCCGTCTGACATTCACTCTCGTACTCATACCCAAGAAGTTATTGAAAATACATAAGGAAGGCTCCTGGTCATTAATATAAAAAGTTTATGCCACTAACCAGACTGGCTTTGGTGGCCACACTCGCTGTCCCTGGCACCCCAAGACCCCATTCTGTGTAGTTACATTCGAGATGTGCTTGGCTGGTCCCCTTCATCTTCGGAGTCAAGCCTTTCAAAGTCCATGGAGGAAACGATGAACATAACCTCTTTGTCTGATTCGGCACTTTCTTCCAGGCTTGAATCATTGCCAAAGAATGGTTGTTGTGACGTTTCCTGACGAACTCGAAAAATGTCTGTGATCCTTTTCTGTTGCTGCGCATTCACCCTTTCCTTAAACATCTCTGTGTACTGCCCTATATCATTGGCCCCTAATGCAGCGCAGTTTGCTCGGCTCAGTCCTTACCTGTGTCCTGCTTGGTGATGACGAAGGTGAGCCTCTCATACAGTTCCACAGTTTCTCTCAGCGTGCTTGTTGCTATCTCTCCCATTCGCCTTTCCTCTGACTCACCCTGTTCTTCAGTCTTCCTGCTGCTGGTCCAATAGTTCCTCAGTGTCCAGGGTGGGGTCTGGGGCAAGAAGCTCCTGTATGTCAGCAGCATCAAGTTGTTCCATGCCGGCGACTATCCTTGCTGTCTCCACTGCTGTGTCAACCGCTGCATCAACACTCTGTGGCTCGATCTCTAAGTCAAGCTTGCGGCCTGGCAAACTTTGCAAAATGTTGTGCCAGGCGTGATGCACTGTGGCCTGTGCCAGCTCACTGCAGGCTTCAACAATGGTGTCCACACTATTTTTGATGGTGAATGACTTCCAAAAGTTGATAACAGACTGTACCTTCCTAGAGTGCTTCATGACAGTGGCGGTAGCAATAGCAGGTGGCGAGGGTGAGTCGTGGCTCGTGCCAGGGGTGGGTGACTCAGAACATGATGAATATGATGAAATTGCCAGCTCGTCCAAATCTTCATTGGTGTTGGTGGCAGCTTGGAGCATAGCGAAGGTCTTCGAGGCATAGGTTGCCATCAGCACAGCGATCACTTCTTGGTCAAGTGGCTGAAGGAGTGAGGTTGTGTTCAGAGGCATGAACACAACCTTGATGTTGGGGTGATGATCATCGAGGAATGGTGAGTGACCTGGTGCATTGTCTCAGAGGAGCAGGATCTTAAATGCCAAGTTGTGCCACTTGCAGAAATCGTCCGCTTTTTTGTGAAGCGCTTGTCAAACCATTTGAGAGACTGCTCCCGACATCCACCCCATCTTGTTCATCTGGTGCATGTTGAGTTAGTCCATGTCACAGTTCCTGTAGGTGTGTGGTTTCTTGGCTTGTGAGATAACAAGTGGTTTCATTTTGCAGGTCCCTGAGGCATTACAGGTTAGGAGTAGAGTGAGTCTTACCTTAGACGCCTTGTAACCACAGGCTTACTGCTTACACCGTTGGATGTAGGTCCTTGTAGGCATTTAAACCCTTTTCCAAAAAAACCTCGTCTCAGCATTAAAAATCTGGTTCTGGGAGTACCCACCGTCTCTGATGACATCTCTAAGAAATGCAAGGAAGGTAGAAGAAGCAGAAACATCAGCATTGGCCCCCTAACCAGTTAAACTAACATTCCTTGACCCATTCCTCGCAATAAAAGAATTTAACCAACCTTTTGAGGCCTTGAAGGGCGTCGGGTTCTCTTGGTTTAGCCGTCTACATACCTGAATGTAGAAATGCTTGGCTTTATCATGTAGCATGGTGCCGTTAGTAGGGATGTTTCTCTGTCTCTGCCTCTTGACATACCGAAGTAGAAGTCGCTCCATGGTCTTCAGTGCTGTATTCAAGAACAATATTGCAGCTTGTCCTGCCACTGGGGGTTGCTTTTGACGTATGCCTTGATCTTTTCTCGGTCTTTCCAAGTTGTCCTGATGGTGCTTTCATTAACCTTGTGCCTGTCTGCCAAGTTAACTTGTCTCTTCCTGTTCTCCAACTCTCATACTATCTCCATTTTCTGGCTGTAGGTGAAGCGCCGTCACTTGTTTTTGGGCTCCAGTCGGCTGCGCGGCATAATGCTTAGGTAACAATGCTCTGTACTGTGGGAGTAGCTACTTCAGATGCAGCCACGAGACAGGAGAAAACAATGTAAGATGCCCCTAGCGGCCAACGGGGGTACATATGGATGTGATGTCATGCGACCAGTCAGAGTGCACCGCTTTCCTGACGTCATCACTTGCGACATCTGACTTTCATTGGGCCGTCTGAGAGCTCTGATGCTCGACAACTTGCCGCTGTATATCTGTTTGTGACCACGGTATATATATTTTTGGTCACACTGTAGGTTATTGCGTAAATACAAATCCGTGTTACTCAGTACTGCGTGACAGGAGGGAGCACTATACTGAGACACATTTTAGCCTTTTAATTGCATGAATTTCTTAAGTCAAACAAAGTTGTCTCTTAGCAAGAATGACAGACTTTAGGGCATCCATGGCTGTCAAAGTGTATAACATCTTTCTGGTTATGATGTTTGTGTTTATGTTAGATACGCATATTAGATCACAAATGGTAATCGGTATTTTTACCAGCTATGATAGTGAAACGTATTGTTTTTAGTTTGTCTGTCTGTGGGTCTGCCTGCCTGTGTATGTGTGTGTGTGTGTAATGTCACTGTCTGTACAGTAGGCTATGTCATTAGGATGCATACCTATAGTTGAGGTCATGGGTCTTAAGTTGGCAAGTTGGGATTTGAATGGAGTTTTATAATGAGATATAGATGTCTGTGTGTGCAGGCTTACAGTATCCATTACGCAAGGTTAATGCTTTATCTGCACGTCTTGAAAGTCTGATGTAAGATGTGTGTATAACCCAGTTTGACAAGGAAAAAGTAGCAGTACTGCACTGTGCTTTATAACTTAGAAGAAAGACAGTTAATGCCATGACATATAGAGAGGTGTATGGTATGTAGGAGGACTACTGTGCCTTGAGAGCAGGCTGTGAAGCCTATGCCCAGAGTTGAACACATAAAAAAAAATGAAGTACTGATGTAGTCTGACATACGGTACTGGAAGTAATACTGTATAGCAAAGCACTAATTTTCCGTTGTCTGATAATACAGACTTGCCCTTCAGGTACCACTAGCAGTACAAGTCATGTAATTTTTCTTGTATCCAAACTTACTTATTTTCTTACTTTCCCGATCATTAAAAATCAGTAGATTATCACATAATTAACTTTTTGAATGGTTTGATGTTGCAGTGTCTCCATATCAGAATTTAACTTTTTGATCTTGCAGTATATGCATATAAAGTCCTTGTTATAGATTGACTTTTTTTTTGTTATTTTTGGCTCTCCATCAACAGTATACTGTGGAATGAGTGTGCATCATATTTTGCGTTGCTGCATGTAAAAATATGCCAGTTCTTGCCAGTTTGCAAAGCCTGTTAAATTAGAAGCCATGATATTTTGAAACACATCCCTGACATATATAGCGGACTGCCTGCTTAAGAAATCCCACAAAACACTTATGTGGATAGTTGAAGCTTTACTGAAGCATACCATTCCAATACAGGAAGTAAAAACTCCGGTCATTTGATTACAGTGACATCTTTCATATATTTGTTCTTGTTATCTTGGAGCCTTTTCCTTAAATACTATATATTGTTCTTGTTATCTTGGAGCCTTTTCTTTAAATAATAAGTTTAGGAGAGAGATTTCAGATTGAAAAGGCTGCATATATAATTCAATAATGCATTCAGTATACAAAGCTGTTCCTGAGTTGAATGAAATGTAAGATGAAAGGACTACTTGCTGCTGGACTTTTTCTGTATTGATAATAGTATTAATTGGATGTTTTCTTGATTCTTTGATCACTGAATCTTTGCCGTCTAGTTTTGCTAGGATCTGACAGCATTTCAAACATTACTTTCCAGTGGCTTGTACCTTTGATATATTATTCCTATGTGATATTGTATTGTTAAAAGTAAAAGCTAGCCAACAATTGTCTGCCAGCATTTTGTTAATTCTTCTATGTTTTTTATTCCTTCAATGTCATTCTTTCTCATACTTATTGTTTTGTGCTTAATCTTATATAATGATCACATAAAAATATTTCATGCAACACCATTCATCACCATACCTGGCTGAGAAGTGTTGGCAAATTTTTTGAAATATCAGAGCAAAGCATGACCCTCTACAGTGTTAGTATTGTATTATCTTGACTCTTTAACCCTTTGAGTGTTATTTCCTCACTTATAGATATAATATACTGGTTAATGCCCGGTATTCTTTTATATTTCACATGTGAAGAGTTGAATTTGCTATTGTCAGCAAACCAAGTGATAGTATGTAAAACATTGTTAGTTTCCAGGAGTTTATGAGGCATGCTTTTCAGGTTTAGTACAGTAGTCTTGATTTTCCATGTCCCTAAAATATCAGGCACGGTTCTCAATCTTCAGCTGCATGTAATTGCCTGTTTCAGTTTTCTCCTGAAATTTTGTGGGTACTGAGAAGCAAAACAGTACTGTAATTCAGAGTGGATAGTTGATTCTTCTCGTTATTTATGAGTATGCCACCTACATTGTTGGTTCTGTGTGTGTAAGTTTAAGTAGTGAAGGACTTTAAGGTGCTGTCATCAGGTCAGAAGTGCGAATGTGGGTAAGTAAGCAAGCATGACAGGCAACCTGACCAATGGAACCTGGCGCCTAGCATGTTGGTACAGGCAGTCTTCACTTGAAGTCTACAGTGTGCATATGCAAAATGATTCTTTAGTCCATTCATGACTGAGGGGATAAATATATAAAAGACATGCATATCTGACTTTAGTACAATTCATAGTCCATCATAAGCAGCTTAAGTTTAATATAGGTGGAAACTCGTCAGCAGCTTCATAATGAAACAACTTTAATGTAAAGCAACTTTAAATGAGGATTACCTGTACCTCTGAGCTGACGCATGGCTGTAGGCTGGTGTTCACGAGAGCTGCCCACTTCCTCATTGATGTTTTTTTTTACTTATCTGTTTTAAGTTGTTATATGTCGAAAGTTAAGGTATTAACATTATGTGAAAATAGGTAAAAGATGACATTTGAAGGCAAATTACTTATAGACTGTAGTTAGCATAATTCTAAATATTTTCAGTTTTCAAGTACAAGTACACAGTAACTTTTTCTGTTTTTACCCAAGAAAAGAGTGATCTGTCTTATTTATCATTGTGTGCAGGATTTTCATCATCTAGTATTTTTGTTAGTGTTCACTGCTTTAATGTTGTCAGTACATTTAAATTCAGTTTTGTATTATTCAGTTTAATAGAATTTCATGGTTATATTTCTGGTCAGTAAGTGTATAGTTTGTTGAAAAATACAGTATATAATGTTGTGGATGGTTCATTAATTGTACACTGAAGTTGAGGCATCTCTCGTGAAGTCTTGAAACAGAGTGATCCCAGAGAGGAATGTAGCATTAAGCATGATGGCAGCCCAACTTGACCTGGCTTATGCCTAGCTAGAGGATGCAGCAAGAGTGGCAGCGGCAACAGGGAAAGGTGGTGCACGGCGCAGGGTGGTGGGGGTGAGTATTACATCAGGTACTGGTGGGTGCATGAGGGCCAGTGGCTGTGTAATACCCACCCTTCCCCCTGCACACCCTCCCTCATTTTCCCCTCACCCTTACCCTACCAAGCCTACCTTCTGCTTCACACCATCTTTATGCCATGTTATATTACAGTATTTGTGTTTTTACCCCATACTATACAGCATTTTTGTTTTCTGTAGGTTTTCGTATGAAATGTTTGTGGTGTTCTTTTTAAGTAAACCTTACAAGTAATAATTATATTTCTGTTTTTGGCGGATACATTACCCCGTATTGATTTGATATTTCAGGTTATTTTTCATTTTGAATTATCTCATGGCTTTTGTCAACTATCATACTTTTATTTTCTGTTTTATAATTATTCATTCATTTTTTGCCTGACATCTTTTTGCCACATTGCAACAGCATCACTACTTAGCAGTGAGTTTTCTTTTATACTGTACTGTACTGTATTGCTTATGTTTTGTGTATTATCAAAGTAATTCTTTCATTGACTGTAATGTTAACCCTTTTTTCCTACTGTGGATGCAGAAAGATATTTTACATGGGCTACCACAAATTATTTTTTTAGATGAGGTAAATTCAAGTATTCATAGGGCTCAAAACTGTCTCAGTTATCCTTTGAAATGTGAATCTCTCCTACTAAAACAGTCTAAGTCAGAATAAATTCCTAAGCAAGTCCATAGCAGCAAAAGAATTAAGAAATTGTGCATCCCCTCCCATCAGTGCTTGCTTGTGTGAATGAAGGAAGTACAGTATTAACTGGTCTGTAACCTGTTAAATATGAATAATGTCCTTTTTAGTTTACCCTTGCTGCTGCCAGATAATTTTATTCAGGTTGAGAAGGGCTTCTAATATTGAAAGCGTTTCATAAGGGTACATCTAACCCTTGCGGTTCAAACACTCTATTGTGTTGTAAATTAAATCATCAGATGGCAAGAAAAAAATAAAAAAGATATTACCGGGCTTAGTTTGCTTGTACTTTTGATGTCTCCTGTAGTAATTTGAACATTTGTACTTACTGAATTTGTCTCAGTGCAGAATGGTAGTTACCTCCCCATCAGTCTAGTGATGTATTTTTGTTCTGTATTCTTGCTTTTTCCAGACTATTTTCTTCAACCTGGCTGAGATTTTTTATAGTAAATGGATTAATGAATGCTGTATCTAACCCCTCCAGTTCAAAAAGTCTCTTCTAAGCTGAATAAATTCATCTGAAGTAGCAAGAATAAACTAGAAAACATGTCACCTGATTGAGTGGGTTAATAATTTTCAGCCTTGTGGATGTAGGAATGGACTGTGAATTGCATGGTCATGAATAGGATGCCATCTGTTTATGGAAATGCAGAAATGCAGTCAGTCCTCGTAATATGTTGGTGATTGGTTTCCAGACAACAAACATCACGGGATTATGGTGTCTGGCAATAGATAGATAGATAGAATTTACTCTGAAGTTATTAGCACCCATAAAAAAAGACAGCATGTAATGAGGATTTTCTGTAGTTTGAAAGTTTAAGATATGTTAAGACTTTCTGAACAATGAAGTACATTTTAGTTTATTCTTGTTACTGTTTTGTTAACCAGCTTCAGAATAGCCACTTAATTATGATGAGGTTATTGAAAGCTGTATCATACCTCCCATGTTGAGTAAGTCTTCAGAGTGTAAGATTAACTGGGAATAGCAAGAACAAATAACAAAAGTCAGCACAAGGCAATATCTGAATGGCAGTATGGATGATCAAGTGAGAAGATTTGTGTTTGACTCGAGAGTGTATAGTGGTTTGGGGAGTGGATTGTCTATTCACTGCATTATATTGGTGAAAGATGGCGTTGGAAAAACAGTGGGTGAACATAGGTAGAGGAAGGCAGGAAACAATTGCTGCAAAGACAGTAGAAAGACTGGAGGAAGAGGAAAATGGGTGAGTATGAGTACAAGCAAAAAAGATGAGGAGCAACTAGATAAGTATGATTTGGAGCAGATGGAGGAGTTGGAAGGTATATGTAAGATGTTCACAAGGAGTCTGTACAGCATATGAGATAGTGTGTGGGTTGAGGTGAAGACATACAGTGGTGAAAGGAGCAGCATGGTGGAATGAGTAGTGGAAGAGAAGAATAGCATATTTATTGGGTGGAAAGCAGAGGAATGGAGGATGTGGAGAGATGCCAGAGAGAGCTGTATGTTGAGAGGAATGGGGTGAAGAGATTAGTAAGAGAGAGTAAAAGTGGTTGAAGAGTGTTGAAGAAACTTGAGTGGAAGATGTAAGGAATGTAAAAAAACTGTTCTGGAAGGAGGTGAAGAAAGCAAGATGAGGTGATAAGGGAAGGAGTAGAGTTATGAATAATGAAGGTGATAGAATGCTGATGGAGAATAAAGAATATGATAAGATGGAGAGATCATTTTAAAGAAATGATGAAAGTGACAGAATGCCGATGGAGAAGAAAGAATATGATAAGATGGAGAGATCATTTTAAAGAGTTTTTGAACTTCGAAAATGAAAGAAGTGCAAATAAAAGTGGCTGGAAAATGGCTCAGAGAAGAAAGGAAAAGAGTAGGATGGAAGTGTGCAAGGCATTGAAGAAAGGCAGAATGGGGAAAGCTCCAGAAATTGATTGAGTGAGAGATAAAATGTTGAAATAAGGAGATGAGATAGTGGATAAATAGATACAGCAGATCCTTGCAAAAATGAACCTCAGTATAACAGATTTCGGATTTAACGAATAAGCCCACCAAACTTTCATTGACCACAACAAACAATGATCCTTAAATAATGTTCAATGGGTCACAATGTATGTGTTTTGTACCCATTTTACTCCAACTTGGCCTGAAGTGCTCTCTTTCCATCATGATTCCTGAGCTGTAGTAACATATTATAGTAATACTGTACTATAATAGTCATGAAGAAGTGCCATGACAAGGATGTGAAATAAACTGCAAAAGGGCACAATTATTTGCCAAGCTAGGGTGAATTGGGTATAGTTTTCTTATTCAGTACTGTAGTAGATTATGATATTGTACTCTACTGTAATTTTCAAATGTACTTCAGTTCCCACTAGAGGGAGCGACTCTTGGGTTTAACAAACATTGGCTTCAATGAACCTGGCTCCCCCAACCCCAATTAGTCCATTAAAGCAGTACTCCCTCCCTCAGATGTGGTAGGTGGGGGCCCTTACCATCCACTCACTTACTTTAGTGCTGCTTTGGGTGACTGCCTTTCCCTCTCTTCTTTCCTCATGTGTCTTGCTTACCTTCATTCTTTCCTAATACTTCTGCCTATGGGTGACTTTACACTTCCTTCTTTGTCTTTCTGTCCTTCACTCTTTCCTCTTCCTTCTGCCTGTGGGTGACTCTGCACTGAGTGACAAACAAAATGGTTTCCTGTACACCAGGAAACCATTTCCCACGCTGGGTGGTAATCATATAACCAAATTGTGGAGCCTGGTGGTTTAGTGGGTAATTAAGGCACTCCAGTCGGATTCAGCCGGTGTACTGTAGGTTTACATCCAAGGGGTGATTGGGGTTTATTGCTCACATAATGACACTCGGGGATGAGTGAGGCTGGTCACTCTCATCTTAAATGTCAGGACTAAGTTACCTAGCCCCGGGCTTCTATGCTCCTCACGGGTGGCATAGGATTGGATGATGAATGGATGGATACAACATAGATGCTGGGTAGTGTTGCTGATACAAGGGCAGTTTCATTTTCGTTTTCGTTTTTAAAGGCTCCAACATGCTTGCATGTGTCGGCAGTGAGAGGAAGATGTGGAGGTTTGTCAGATCATATGATTGTGGTGTGCAAGATCAAGCTGAGAGGAGTGAGGTGGACAAAGAGAGAAATGAGCTATCAGGGAGAGAGACTGAAAGTCGGGAAGCTGAGGATCAAAGAAATGGCGGATGAATACAGGGCCAGAGTAGGAGAGGCGTTAGAATCAGTGAAACAGCAGCTGCTTCAGATTCCACTCTCCTCCATCAACATTTACCAGACTCAGACCACCTAAAACTCTTGCATTCACCTCCCTTACAACACCATCCATGTAAATATTAAACAACCAAGGTGACATCACACATCCCTGTCGCAGCCCCACTCTCACGGGAAACCAATCACTCACAGCATTTCCCACTCTTACACACGCTCTACTATTTACATAAAAACTTTTCACCCCTTTTAGTAACCTACCATCAAGTCCATACAATCTTAAAACAGTCCACAAAGCCTCCCTATCAATTCTATCATACGCTTTCTCTAAATCCATAAATGCCCAAAACACATCCTTGCCTTTCGCTAAATACTTTTCACACACTTGTTTCACAGCAAACACCTGATCAACGCATCCCCTCCCTCTCCTAAAGCCACACTGCTCATCACTAATCACTCCCTCTGTACCCTCTCTAACTCTCATAATTAACACTCTACCATACACCTTACCTACAACACTCAACAGACTTATACCCCTAAAGCTAGTACATTCATACTTATCACCCTTGCCTTTATACAACGGGACCACACAAGCACTTGCCCAGTCAATTGGCACCATACCTTTCTCAAAGCACACATTCAACAATCTTACTAACCAGTCAACAATAGTCACTCCACCACCCTTCAGGCATTCCACAGCACACCCATCCATACCTGCAGCTTTCCCTGTTTTCATCTCCTTTACTGCATTCTCCACTTCCTCCTTTGTGATCAAAGAATCATTCAACTCTCCCAACACATTTATTCCTTGCACCCTTCCATCCGCCACAATCTCAGCCACCCTTTCCTCCTCTACATTTAATAATCTTTCAAAATACTCTGCTCATCTCTTCCTTACTGCATCCATCTCAATTAACATCCTTCCATCCTCTGCTTTTACTCGTTCTTCCTTCCCAGACTCTCCCTTTCGCACCCTTTTCACCTCCTTCCAAAACATTTTCTTATTCTGTTGAAAATTCTCTGTCAGCCGCCTACCCCACCTCTCATCTGCTGCCACTTTAGCATCACGCACAGCCCTTCTCGCTCTATTCCTCTTTTCCTTATACCTTTCATATGACATCTCATCCTTCCTCTGCAGCCACACTTCATATGCACGTCTCTTCTCAGCCACAGCCATACTTACTTCCTCGCACCACCATTCACTTCCTTTTCTTACACAACCACCCACACGTCTCGCACCACACACCTCTTCTGCATGCCCCACCACAGCACTCTTAAACAACTGCCATTCCTCCTCCACGCTGCCATTTTCCCGATCTTTCACTGCGTTCCACTCATCTTTCAATTTCTCCTGATACTCTATCTTTTTCTCTCTTTTATCCAACTCACTCACTTTCAAAACCTCCCTGCCACACCTAACCCTCCTAGCTCTCACCCATCTCTTACCTACTCTTAACTTTCCCTCCACCAGGTAGTGGTCAGACATACCTCCACCCTCCCTCTCAGAACTCTCACATCCAACAATCTTCCTATTACATTCCTAGACACAACCACATAGTCCATCAAGGCTCTATCAACAACCCTTCCACCCTCCTGTCTCACCCATGTATACTTATATATATCTTTCTTCTCAAACAGCGTATTCCCAATCACCATCTCTCGCTCAACACACATCGCTATCATTCGTTCCCCATTTTCATTTCTTCCAGGCACACCATGCATACCAACTACGCCTTCACCTGCTACATTTCCCACTCTAGCATTCAGATCTCCCATCATTACCACATTCACATTCGCTCCAAAACTCTGCAGACACTCATCAACATCATTCCAGAAAGACTCCCTCTCTTGTTCATCCCTTTCACTACCAGGACCATATGCACTCACAAACACCCACAACTCACGTTCAAATTTCGCTTTCACCCACATCAGTCTCGATGACACCTCCTTCCATTCAATCACACATTGCTGTACTTCCGGACTCACTAACAAGGCCACACCTTCTCTTGCCCTTCCTCTATCAACACCTGACAATCTTCCATTCACACTTCCAAACATAGATTCCCCCTTCCCTTTCATCTTCGTTTCACTCAAAGCTAACACATCCAACTTTCTTCTCACAAACATTCTCCCAATCTCCTCCCTTTTAGCCTCAATCGTACTACATCCACGCACATTCATAGACCCAATCTTCAGGGTACGGGGATAACTCCATCTCCCATCCCTTTCTCTGGCCTGTCTCTTTTTAGGAACTAAAAAACAGAGGAGGGGGTCCCTAGTCCCCTCACCCCGCCCCTTTTAGTCGCCTTTTACGACACGCAGGGAATACGGTGGTAGTATTCTTCCTAACACAACCTGGCCGCAGAGTAGTAGTACCACCCCATAGTGCGGCCAGGTTGTGTCCCCCCCGCCACAGGGGGCTAGAATAAAATACTAGAGTTACCCTGAAGGTGAGAGGGCCTCCGTGCCCTCTAGTGGTTGTAAAAGTAGTTGGGTAAAGTTTCACACGAGTTTCTGGGCTGAACAAGCATGGCATTCCATTGGTCAGTCAGTGGTACTCGGACGATAAGAGGGTGAGGCTGCGTCGGCTCCGTCTCCTGATGTAAGTGTTAAATTTTACTGTTTTAGGGTTAAATTTCGCTGTTTTTGCCATTAAGATGATTCAGATAAGACACAGAGGTATCTTGCTGCCAACCAGGAAGTGTCATAGGTCAGACAGAGTCAACAGATGAGGGCAATAGACGTCGTTTTGCTGGTTAGGGGTAGTGATGGTGTGTAGGCTTCTCCTCTTGCTGCAAGTGTTGGGTTTTGCTGTTTTTGCCATTAAGGTGACTAAATTAGGACACGGGGATATCTTACGGTCAGCCAGGAAGCGTTGTAGGCCAAAGAAATTGTAGAAACTAAGGGAAATGGATGTAATTTTAATAGTTGTGTATCGTCACTTAGAGCTATAGCCCTAATTGTCAGTTTATCTATTGCCAGACGCCTTAAACACGTAAGGGGTGACCACAAACAAATCGCCTCCATGTCACCCTGTACCCTGCCATTTCGCTGCCCTTCCCCCAACGTACACCGTGTCTCTCGTATACCTCTCTATTCCATCCCTCCATCCCATCCCCTTCACTATCCTCATTTTACTCTAACTTGGCCTAAATTGCAATCTCTTTATCTCGAATCCTGAGTTGTAACAATAGAATATTATGCTAGTCACGAAAAAGTGCTGTTTCAAAGACGCAACTGAGACACGTGAAAAGCTGCAAATGGACGAAAATTTGGGCCAAGTTAAGGTGAAAGGAGTAGAGTACAGAATCCTCCATGATAACATAAAAGTTTCTGGATTAAAAAGAACTAGAAAAAATGATCATCATCATGATCATGATCATGATCATGATCATCATAATCATCTATCTACTGCTACTATCTACTGCCAAACACCTCAGTCATCATCATTATCATCATCATCATCATCAAATTTTTGCATACCTTCCCTCTTACAAACATGTAGACAGTTTGAGTTACACACTGGTATACGCTGAGAGTAAATACGCACACAGCACGCACCCAAGTACGCACACACTGAGAACGCACACGAACACGCACGCATTGAATACGCACACACTGAATACGCGCGCACTGAACACGCACACAATAAACACACACACGCGCACACACGCACACACACTGAATATGCACACAATAAACAAGCACACAATAAACACGCACACACTGAACACGCACACACTGAACACGTACACACTGAACACGTACACACTGAACACGTACACACTGAACACGTACACACTGAACATGTACACACTGAACACGCACAATTTGACTACGTACACACTTAGCACGTACACATTGATGCACGCAAACACCGATGCACGCACACGCTGCGGCATGTACGCCCTAAACACGCGCACACGGAGCAGGCTCACACTAATGCACGCACGTATTCATTCACGCAAATACTGATACCAGCACTGATCAAAGCACGCACGCACGCTAATATACGCACACACTGATACACACAGGCACTGATACACACAGGCACTGATACACACAAACTCAGATACGAGCACAGATACACGCACACAATGATGCACACACACACAGGTTCACGCACATACTGATACACACACACACACGCACACACACACACACACACACACACACACACACACACACACACACACACACACACACACTGAACACGTACACACTGAACATGTACACACTGAACACGTACAATTTGACTAAGTACACACTGAACACACACAAATTGACTACATACACACTTAACACGTACACACTGATGCACGCACACACTGAACACGTACACACTGAACACGTACAATTTGACTAAGTACACACTGAACACACACAATTTGACTTCATACACACTTAGCACGTACACACTGATGCACGTACACACCGATGCACGCACACGCTGCGGCATGTACGCACTAAACACGCGCACACGAAGCAGGCACACTCTAATGCACGCACGTATTCATTCACGCAAACACTGATACCAGCACTGATCAGAGCACGCACGCACGCTAATATACGCACACACTGATACACACAGGCACTGATACACACAGGCACTGATACACACAGGCACTGATACACACAGGCACTGATACACACAAACTCAGATACGAGCATAGATACACGCACACAATGATGCACACACACACAGGTCCACGCACATACTGATACACACACACACACACACACACACACACACACACTGATGCATAGACTCAGTGATGCTCGGATATTTTAATGCACACGCACGCACGCAAGCGCGCACTCACACACACACATATACACACACATACACACACGCACACACACACACACACACACACACACACACACACACACACACACGCACACGCGCACACGCACACGCGCACGCACACGCGCACACACGCACACGCGCACACGCGCACACACGCACGCACGCACACACGCACGCACGCACACACGCACGCACACACGCACACACACACACACACACACACACACACACACACACACACACACACACACACACACACACACATACAGAAACACACACAAAAAAACACGTACACACTGAACACGCACACAATAAACACGCACACAATAAACGCGCACACAATAAACGCGCACACAATAAACGCGCACACAATAAACACGCAGACACTGAACATCTACACACTGAACACCTACACATTGAACACCTACACACTGAACACGCACAATTTGACTAAGTACACACTGAACACACAATTTGACTACGTACACAGCACGTTCACACTGATGCACGCACACACCGATGCACGCACACGCTGCGGCATGTACGCACTAAACACGCGCACACGGAGCAGGCACACCCTAATGCACGCACGTATTCATTCACGCAAACACTGATACCAGCACTGATCAGAGCACGCACGCACACTAATATACGCACACACTGATACACACAGGCACTGATACACACAGGCACTGATACACGGACACTCAGATACGAGCACAGATACACGCACACAATGATGCACACATACAGGTTCACGCACATACTGATACACACACACACACACACACACACACACACACACACACACACACACACACACACACACAGCCACTAAACAATTGGTGGGTCATATTTATCTGACGTGTCGGAGTGTGGAGATAGATAAGAAATAGAGAGAGAGAGAGAGAGAGAGAGAGAGCGGGGGGGGAGGGGCATGAGGCAAGTCAGGCAGGGAGGAGGAGGGTAGACTGCTGTTGTTCGTGTTCCTCCTCCAAATTCCCCTGTTCGTCAACGCAATAGGATGGCCGGGGATAATGTACAGATGGAAGGCAAAAGTGGCAGGAGATGAATTATTTAAAATGGTGATCCCTGAACCTTACTTGCATCAAATCGTTCGTATCGTATTTAAAGGATCTAACATGCTTGCATGCGTCGTCGGCCTTGGTCACATAATGGCGGCTCTCCACACTGCACAATCTTTTGCAGCCTCCCTATTCACTCCCTTATCCCTGAAGTCACACACTATGACCTCGTCGCAGGCCTTTTCCGGTCTGCCTCTCGTAGCCCTTCCTCCGACGTTCACACCTCTCTCTCCTCACCCAGTTGTCATCCTCCATCCTCTTCACATGTCCTAACCACCTCAAGTCTATCCCTCCTCATCACAACAATACACTTTTGTCCCATTCCTCCTCTTAATTCGTCAATAGTAAACCTAGCCTCCCCCCCAAACCCAGGCCTAGCATTTAAGTAAGAGCTACACGTCCATCTAATCATTGTTATTTCTGTGCGAAATGTGTTTACGTAATCCTTGGTTAGGTAAAGATTCGTTTATTCCCCTGAACCAGAGTGACATCATTCTTATTTTATACTTATTGTTATCAAGCCATTTTATTCAGCTTACGAGCAGCCTCTCGTACTAAAGATTTTATTAGTACTGTATCTGACTCCTTCAGTTTGAAAAGTGTACCCTAAGCTGAATAAAATCATCAGGCTGTTGCAAGAATAAAATGAACGACGTTTCCTGGCTGAATGGGTTAGCACTAACATGATCATTTGCCCCGACATTATCCGATTTATTCACCATCTCGATGACTGACTGACAAATTTTGGCAGTCGTGGTCGGTGACAGTATGGGGCTTTGACCATAATGGCTTTCAGGGTGGCTCTCATGACTGTACCGTTCACATATTTGCATAAAGATTGTGATTTACACCCTTCCTTGATCAGGGCATGCGTTCTGACGTCGTGCGTTGTGTGAACTATGGGAGGAGGGGGTGAAGATTGGCAGTACCCCCACCCTCCCAAGAAATTACTTAAAAGAAATAATTCGTGTACTTTATTGGATGACGTGGCTGTGGACGTATTATAACTACATATTTACACTGTAAAGCAATTCCAGTTTGACACGAGCTGTGGACAATGCTGGTGCTCTTGGGTCTAAAGAAGCTATTTTTTCGGTGACAATCCCTACTAAGAAATGAGTTCATTATTCACACACCTGTCCGGCAAGGGAGATACAATAATCCTGGTTAACATCTGTTTATTTCAAAGGTGCCCTGAGGTTTATGAAAAGTCCCAAACACTCCTTGCTAATTCACCAGCCGATGGAAAATATGTTAAATACCATTGTTAAGTTTGCCAACATTTACAAACAACCACACTGATATATTTCCAGAGGTAGATTTTTGTGATTTGCGTCGTAGCAGTGGCTAATTGTACACACCATCTCTAAACTCCCACCTTCTCTATGCCCGCTACTCCAGTCCCCCTTCCCTACCCCCTCACCTCTTCCCTACCCCCTCACCTCTTCCCTACCCCCTCACCTCTTCCCTACCCTCACCTCTTCCCTACCCTCACCTCTTCCCTACCCCCTCACCTCTTCCCTCTACCCCCTCACCTCTTCTCTACCCCCTCACCTCTTCTCTACCCCCTCACCTCTTCCTTATATCCTCACCTCTTCCTTACCTCCTCACCTCTTCCCTACCCCCTCACCTTTTCCCTATACCCCTTCCCCTCTTCCCTCTACCCCCTCACCTCTTCCCTCTACCCCCTCACCTCGTCCCTCTACCCCCTCACCTCTTCCCTCTACCCCCTCACCTCTTCCCTCTACCCCCTCACCTCTTCCCTACCCCCACTTCTTCCCTACCCCCACTTCTACCCTGCCCCCTAACCTCTTCCCTATTACACCCTCCCCTACCCCCTCACCTCTTCCCAACCTCCTCACCCCTTCCCTACCCCCTCATCTCGTCCCTACCCCCTCACCTCTTCCCTCTACCCCCTCACTCTTCCCTATACCCCTTCCCCTCTTCCCCATCCCCTCTCCCCTCTCCCCTCTCCCTACCCCTCCCCTCTTCCTTACCCCCTCCCCTCGTCTCTACCCCCTCACCTTTTCCCTCTACCCCCTCACCTCTTGCTCGACCCCCTCCCATCTTCCTTACCCCCTCCCCTCTTCCCTCTACCCCCTCACCTCTTCCCTATACCCCTTCCCCTCTTACGCATCCCCTCTCCCCTCTTCCTTACCCCCTCCCCTCTTCCCTACCTCCTCACCTTTTCCTTCTACCCCCTCACCTCTTCCCTCTACCCCCTCACCTATTCCCTCTACCCCCTCACCTTTTCCCTCTACCCCCTCACCTTTTCCCTCTACCCCCTCACCTTTTCCCTCTACCCCCTCACCTCTTTCCTCTACCCCCTCACCTCTTCCCTCTACCCCCTCACCTCTTCCCTCTACCCCCTCACCTCTTCCCTCTACCCCCTCACCTCTTCCCTCTACCCCCTCACCTCTTCCCTCTACCCCCTCACCTCTTCCCTACTCCTTCACCTCTTCCCTCTACCCCCTCACCTCTTCCCTCTACCCCCTCACCTCTTCCCTCTACCCCCTCATCTCTTCCCTCAACCCCCCTCCACTGTTCTCTACCCCCCACCTCTTCCCTACCCCCACCTCTTCCCTACCCCCTCACCTCTTCCCTACCCCCTCACCTCTTCCTTCTACCCCCCACCTCTTCCTTCTACCCCCCCTCCCATCTCCCTGCTACCAGTCAAACCTCCCCTACCCTCACACCTCTGCTCTCCACCTCTCAGGTTGAATTTTTCCGTTGACACGAAGAAAGAAGAGGATTTTCGCACGACCAAGCAGGCAGAGGATATTTACACGGCCAGGCAAGCAAATGATATTTACACCGACACGAGAGAACAGGAGTGGGAAATAATAGCTTTCTCCCCAAGTAAAAGGTATTTGAACCACTTTTAAACTTTTTGAAATGTGAAATATTTTCTTCTGAGCTTTTCTCACATCGTACACTGTCATGCATTTTGTTTATTGTTAAAAGAGTGATTTTCACACACACACACACACACACACACACACACACACACACACACACACACACACACACACACACACACACACACACACACACACACACACACACACACACACACACACACACACACACACACACACGCACTCGCACACACACACACACACGCACGAAACAAGCACCCGCACCACACACGCACACGCACAAATCTCTCTCTCTCTCTCTCTCTCTCTCTCTCTCTCTCTCTCTCTCTCTCACGCAGACAAATTTTGCACGAGAGCACTGATAGCTGTGTGGTGGTTGTGATGGTGATGATGTCAGCGGTGTTGGTGGTGGTGGTGTGTGGTTGTGATGGTGGTGGTAGTACGTGGTTGTGGTAGTGGTGATAGTGTTATGCTGGTGGTTGTATTACGATGGAGTGTGGTTGTGGCGGAGTGTGGTTGTGGTGGAGTGTGGTTGTGGTGGTGGTGGTGGTAGTGTGGGTGTGGTGATGGTACAGTATGGCTGTGAAGAACTTAAAGGAAGGATGTGTGGAATGGGAAGGAATTGGGTGACAAGTTGGGGTTAGAAGACATTGACGTAAGTTTGCAATATAATGTTGGTGTTATGGAAAATAAATCTCTCAGGGAAATGCTCTCCGAAGCCTCCTATGCCACCCAGAATACGGGACATAGGCTCAGCAGTAGCATATAGTGCGTACTTTGGCCTAATTGATATTTGCTCCACAGAAATCGATGGAAACGACGGAGGACGAGATGTCAACCCTGATCAGCGAGATGGCAACTGCAGGCGAGGGGAAGGCGAAGCTGCAGCCCCTGAAGACGGGATGGCAACCTCAGAAGACGAGATGGCAACCTCAGAAAAAGGGGTTGCAACTACGGAAGAAATGGCAGCTGTAGACGACGAGATGGCCTCTCGAGAACATGGCAAGCCCTGCAGAGGAACTGGTGCAGCGTGTGTTGTAGCTTGTACTGATAGGTGATGTGGTAGGGAGAGTAGCAGCAGCTGTGGTGGCACCTGTATAGCGTTACTCTGGTAGGCATTGCATTCCTTAGGCACCTTTGATGTTCCTGTATTTCCCCAGGCGATGCAGAGACGGCTGCGAGGGAGAGACGAGACGGCCGAGAGACCAGGGGAGACCGGAGAGCCTGCAGGGAGATCGGAGCGCCAGACAGGACAGGTGACAGGTTGTATTTTTCTTTGTATTTTCCTTTAGGGTGTGATTGTGTGTGCGTGCTTTGTGTGTGTGTGTGTGTGTGTGTGTGTGTGTGTGTGTGTGTGTGTGTGTGTGTGTGTGTGTGTTTAGTTCCCAGCATGCTAGGCTGGGTGTGGCAGGTAGGTGGGTCTGGGGAGAGAGGTGGGGTGGGGGGAGGCGGGAGAGGGGGGACTTCCTTCCACTTCCATCTTCCTCTCCGTCTGTCCTGTCTGCCTGTCCTCAGCGCAGCCGAACGTGCTGGGATGGTGTCTGTCTGTTAGTGTCTGTCTGCTTTAGTGCTTCTTTCTCTTCCCCACCTTTACTTTTTATGCGCTGTTTCTTTTTCTGTCGTTCTAGAGTGAGCGTGATGGAGAGAGGGTAGAGGGGCGAGTAGGAGCGAGGGAGCGAGTTGGAGATAGACATAGGACCTACTACATAATATTAATTGCTAAAGGTATCTTGCCCGTATTTAACTGATATACTTTGATAACACTTGAAACATTTGCTCTAGTCCAATACTTTTGTGATATACTTTGAGATACTTATACTTTGATATATAAAATCTTCTGCCAGAGTAACCTAACAGCTGCTGCCATTGCTACTTGTATACTTTGTAAATGTATTGTAATTGTAAACTCTTGTAAAACACTAAAGATAATAAAAGAATCAGCTGTATATCAACTTTACTTTGCCCTTTATGGTATTACAAATGACTAAAATACAATATCACAGAAAAAGTAAAGTATGCAAAGAAAGCATACAATGCTATACTCTAGTTCCCAAAGACATGGAACAGAGTACACAGTAGACTCCAGCACAAGTTAAACGATTCTGACCGTCATCCTAAGAGGGTTTTCTGAAGCTGTAGGATTATCGTCAGAAGCTAGCAAAGAGTAAAAGTGACATCCGCAAACCGAGAGCTTTGCGTCCAGGGCTCCGCGGTTCAAGTCCCAGAGGTGGACAGATGTTTTGACATGTAGACGTTACCAGGGCGTAGCTTGGTGGCCTACCCTTTAATATTCTGGACTAATGGTGGTCTAGCCTCGTGCCCCTGCGCTCCACCTCATTAAAAAAAAAAAAAAAAGGAAAGCCAAGGGTCATGAATGAACTAAAGGACTAAACTAAGCGGAGAAGAACAAAAATCGTAGAGAAGATCGCCCCAAATTTGATGAGACAGTGTAGTATAACTGAGTGAAATAGGCTTTGGATATGACGGAACTAAACGGCAGTTATACCCACCACTCTTCTGTACCCTACACTACCCTGATTCAGCCTACCCTACCCTACCCAGCCCTACACTACCGTACCCAGCCCTACCCTACCCAGTCCACCACCACCCAGCCCTATCTTACCCTGCCATAACCTATCCTACCCTCCCAAACGCAACTCGACCCATCCCTACCCCATACTGCCAAAACCAACCCAACCTTACCCCACCCTGTCAAGACCGACACAATCCTACCCCACCCTGCCAAAACCAACCCAGTCCTACTCCACCCTGCCAAACCCGACCAATCCTTACCCGACCAATCCTTTCCCACCCAGCCAAAAACCGACCCAATCTTACCCCACCCTGTCAAAACCGACCCCATCCTACTTCACCCGGCCAAAACCGACCCAATCCTACCCTACCCTGCCATAACCGACCCATCCCTACCCTACTCTGCCAAAACCAACCCAATTCTACCCCACCTTGCCAAATGCGACCCAATCCTTGCCCACCCTGCCAAAACCGACCCACACCTACCCTACCCTGTCCAAACCGACCCAATCCTACCTCACCCTTCCAAAACCGACCCAATCCTACCCCACCCTGCCAAAACCGATCCAATCCTACCCCACTCTACCAAAACCGAGCAAACCCTACCCCACCCTACCAAAACCAACTCAATTCTACTCCACTCTGCCAAAACTGACCTAATCATACCCCACCCTGCCAAAACCGACCCAATCCTGCCCCACCCTGCAAAAACCAACCGAAACCTAACCAATACTCTGCCAAAACCGACCCAACCCTTCCCCACCCTGCCAACTCTGACCCAATCCTACCCCACCCTGCCAAAACCGACCCATCTCTACCCCACCCTGCCAAAACCGACCCAATCCTACCCCACCCTGCCAAAACCGACCCGATCTTAACCTACCCTGCCATATCCGACCCAATCCTACCCCACCCTGCCAAAACCGACCCGATCATACCCCCACCCTGCCATATCCGACCCAATCCTACCCCATCCTGCCAAGACCGACCCAATCCTACCCCACCCTGCAAAAACCATCCAAGTCCTACCCCACCCTGCCAAAACTATCCCAGTCCTACCTCACCCTGCCAAAACCGACCCAACCCTACCCCACCCTGGCATAACCGACCCAACCCTACCCTGCCCTAACCAAACCAATCTTATCTAACTCATTTTTCACTCTAACTCTTTCTTCAGTTTTCTTCATTCTTTCTCCAGACGATTTTCTTCAGCTCTGGAGAGGAATTTTGAATTTGAGGGGTTAGATACAGTCAGCATCAACCCCTTCTCTGTCAGGGGATCTCCTAAGCTGAATAAAATCGTGCGGTCAGCTAGGACAAAGTAAATAAATCGTTCTTGGTCTGAAGGGTTACATGATTCTGTCCCGTCATCCTAAGAGGGTTTTCTGAAGCTGTAGGATATCGTCAGAAGCTAACAAAGTGTAAAAGTGACATCCGCAGACCGGGAGCTCAGCGTCCAGCGCTCCTCAGTTCAAGTCCCAGAGGTGGACAGATGTTTTGACGTGTAGACGTTACCAGGGCGTCGTTTGGTGGCCTACCCTTAAATATTCTGGAATAATGGTGGTCAAGCCTCGTGCACCTGCGCTCCACCACATAAAAAAAAAATAAAAATAAAAAGGAAAGCCATGGGTCATGAATGAACTAAAGGACTGAACTAAGCGGGGAAGAACAAAAATCGTAGAGAAGAACCCCCCAAATCTGATGAGACACTGTAGTATAACTGAGTGAAATAGGCGTTGGATATGACGGAACTATTATGATTTGTAATTATAATATGGAGTCCTAACACCCTGTCCAAACCGACCCAATCCTACCTCACCCTGCAAAAACCGACCCAATCCTACCCCACCCTGCCAAAACCGACCCAATCAAATCCCACTCTGCCAAAACCGACCAAATCCTAACCCACGCTGCCAAAACCAACCAAAACATAACCGACACAATCCTACCTCACCCTGCCAAAACCGACCCAGTCCTACCCCACCATGCCAAAACCGACCCAACCCTACCCCACCCTGCCAAAGCCGATCCAACCCTACCCCACCCTGCCAAAACCGACCCAACCTTACCCCACCCTGCCAAAAAAAACTCAATCCTACCCCACCCGGCCAAAACCGACCCAACGCTACCCCACCCTGCCAAAACCGAACCATGCCTATCACACCCTGCCATAACCGACCCAGTCCTACCCCACCCTGCCAAAACCGGCCCAATCCTACGCCGCCCTGCCAAAACTAACCCAACCTTACCCCACCCGGCCATAACCGACCCAACGCTACCCCACCCTGCCACAACCGTCCCATCCCTACCCTACCTTAATTTAACCAAACCAGTCTTATCTAACTCATTGTCCACATTAACACTTTTTTCCATTTTCATCTTTCTTCCTCCAGACGATTTTCTTCAACTCTGGAGAGAAATTTCGTACTGAAGGGGTTAGATACAGTCACCATCAACCCCTTCACTACGAGGGGATCTCCTAAGCTGAATAAAATCGTCCGGTTACCTAGAACAAAGTAACTAAGTCATTCTCTGTCTGAAGGGGTTATTGTGTCTGTCCCATCATCCCGAGAGGGTTTCTTTAAGCTCCAGGAAATCGTCTAAAGGTAGCAAAGTGTAAACATGACGTCAGCACTTGTTCTAGGCGCCACAGATCGAGTCCCGGAGGTGAACAAAGGTTTTTATATCATATAGACGTTTTATATTTTGCAACTTTCAGAGGCATTTACTCAGCTTTAGGAGTCTTATGATAGGCTCAATCAAACGTATCGAACCTCCCATGTTAGAAAAATAGCTTACAGAAATGCGTCCTCATACTGAAGGGGCGGAATGGACAGATCGAGTGACTAAGGTATCGAATTATGTATATGACTGGTTTTGTTGTTATTTCTATTATTATTATTATCATTATTATTATTATTATTATTATTTCAGGCAAATGTCCCAGGCTTCTAGACTGGCTGACCAGCTAATATTATTAAGTCTCCCGTGGCTCCGTGCTCCTTCCACTCCAGAGCCTGCACTTCACGCATTCCACGCACAAGATGGCGCCACCGCTGCATTCCTGCGAAGACGAGAGGTCAAGAGGACGACACTTGCTTTTTGTTTGTTTGTTTACTGTAATTGCTTAAAGTTGTGATCCCTCCAACTTGAATGCTCAGTTGTAACTATAGATAACTAGAATACGATGCTAGTCACGAAGAAGGGCTATGAAAAGATACAGAGCTCGTAGTATTGGCTGGATGAATCACTCTTGCGAGATAATCAAAGACGGTGAATAAAACCCACACTTGTAGACGAAGAATATAATTACCAAACAGTTTCGGTGGACACTGCCACCATCTTCAGTGGTCAAGATAGTGAGAGGGAGTGACATACTGACTATAGAAGGGTTCCTTTTTATGCCTGTGTGTGTGTGAAAGGGTGGGGTAAAGGTGAGGTGGGGTGGGGTAGATTGTAAGCGGGGATTAACCCAAGGGGATTTTGGGGGCCACATTACCGGACAGGTCAGGTGTAATTCCTATCTGACCTTACCTGTGTCGTAGCAGGAAGAGACATGTCCCTTCCTGCTACGACACAGGTAAGGTCAGATAGGAATTACACCTGATCTGTCCGGTAATGTCCCCCCCAAAATCCCCCTTGGGTTAATCCCCGCTTACAATCTATCCCACCCCACCCTTCCACACACACACGCATAAAAAGGAACCCTTGTATGGTCAGTATGTCACTCCCTCTCACTATCTTGACCACTGAAGATGGTAGCAGTGTCCACCGAAACTGTTTGGTAATTATATTCTTCGTCTACAAGTGTTGGTTTTATTCACCGGCTCGTAGTATTTTTTTCTTTTTAACTAAGATACATGAAATAGCTGCAAAAATACGAAAATACGAGCTTACTTAATGTAAATGAATTATAGTACGTTCAAGATGGAGGGAATGCATTTTGTATTTTGTTTGTGATGTTATAGTGTCTCTCAGGATCCTAGGATCCTCTCTCGGCTGAACCAAATTGTCTGGCGTCAGCTGGAACATGATGCTAGAGTTATGTCGGTCGTGAGGGGGTTGATGGTGACGGTATTGACACTGTCAGGCTCCTATGACTCACTCAGTCGAATAAAATCGTCTGAGTCAGCTGAAATGGGGTACTAGAGTTGTCCCGAGCATCACTCAGGGGGTTAAGATTCTTAACCCTCTGGTGCTTGGGACAACTCTAGTATTCCATTCCAGCTGACAGACGATTTTGTTCGGCTGAGTGAGTCATAGGAGCCTGACAGTTACTACACTGTCACCATTAACCCCCGCATGACCGGCATAACTCTGGTATATCATGTTCCAGCTGACGCCAGACAATTTGGTTCAGCCGAGTGGGTTTGGGGCCTGGGGGCTCTAAATGAAAATATCCCAAAAATATTAAAGGGGGGGCTATATCAATTTTGCCACAGGAGGTATACCAAAATTGGACTTTTTAATAAAACCCCCTCCTCTCTCACTCCCTGTGTTTTGTATATGTCCCTCTCTGTCTGCCTGTGGTGTGTCTGTGTCCCACCCTCTGTGTGTGTGTGTGGTGCGTCTACTGTCTGCCTGTGGTGTGTCTGTGTCCCACCCTCTGTGTGTGTGTGGTGTGTCTACTGTGTGGTGGCTGTGGCTATGTACGTGTCGTGTGTGTGTCTTGATGTGTGTATGTATGTAGTAGTGTGTGTAAATGTCTTGGTGTGTGTGAGCTGAAGTGTAAGGGGCCTTGTGGTTTTAAGGAAAGCCTGCTACGCAGGCTTCCCTCAGCCACATTTTAAAGAAACCTCTATCCCACCGGGAATTGAACCCGGGTCCTCCTGATCAGCAGGCCAGCACCATACTGACCATGCTACCGTGCCCCCATTAGGTTATCGGCTAAAACTTCTACTGTATTTTATTTTTTTGTTACAAAAAATGGGAAATTGAACTATCATGCACAGACTAAACTAAATTGTCATGTACCTATTAATGTCCCTTTAGGAGGAGATATTTCGAAATTTCCTGAGCTACTTGGAATACCTAAGCCTGCAGTTTAATGCTAATCATGAACAAGTGCTATGGAAAGAATATAGAGCAGTTGCTACTTATATAAAGGGAGAAAGTAAAAACTGGAACTTAGACTGCTATCTAACGGCACGACTTAAACGATTAACCATATATTACATAAACTTAACACACTGAGTGACACAGAAACTAAACATATGATACAAATTCTTTAATGAAACTTATAATGAGAGTACAAATGACAAAATATACACTGCACAGGAAGACAGTACAGTACTCAGTGGTCATACTCTGAGAATGAAAGCCTATCTGTTGTACCGATTTATAAACGGAAGAGATGAATCGCTAAATTTGATCCACAGTAAAAATAATAATAATAATAATAATAATAATAATGAATACATAAAACAATAAAGATAAACCATATAGACTACATGTCCACCCTAAACTGACAAAAACCTGGCATCTCTCCACCTTGAATGCTGAGCTGTTTCTAGAGATAAAGACTAGATTATCATGCAAATCACAATGAAGATCTATGGGGAGGATGCAAAACCATAATACTGTCTTATTCTGCCACTTAGATACAGGAACTAAGCAGCAGAAGGACTAAAATTTGTCAAGGTGAGCCAACTACAATGACACAGATGAAGTCTGAGATTATATAATGTGTAATCATGAACTGATTGCATCATTCAGTAAAGATTACAAAAGGAAAAGCTATCAAATCTGAAAGTGTAAGTACTATACAAGATATGATTAACCTTGTACATCCATATTCTGAGATATGCTTCCTATATCATAGCCTACACACAAATTCATCCCCCTCAACAGTAATGGTATATTTCTGATGTCTCCTGACTTCAATCAACTTATGAAACCTCTCTCCTAATTACAGTATAGTAATATGTTAATGAAGGCTGCTAGTAATTACCTTCAGTATGATAATTCTTATTTAAAGGTAGTAGCAATGGTTAATGAAGGATGTAAGGTATGCAGTCCTTCCAGTTCAATATACTATATCTCCAATCAGGCTTTATCCAGTGTCTCTCCTACACATGTTAAAGAATGTCATATGGGACTCTAAGTTTGAAAAAGTCTCTCCTATGCTGATTAACATAGTTTAAAGGTAACAATAATGGCTTAATGAAGCCTGTCCCTAACCCCTTCAGTCCAAAAGCTCTCCTATCAACCTTTATTTACTTTCCTATTGAACAGGTTCCTGAAGGTTGTAATGTGACCCTTCCAGTTTGAAAAGTCTTACCCAAGCTGAATAACAGTCTTAAATTAGCAAGAATAAGGGCTAATCATTGGAGCAGTTTGTGCCCTGTAATCCAAAAGATGTAGTTATATTCTCTTTTTACTATCTATTTCTACCACCAGACCATCATATCTAACTTGAGACAGACATATAGTACTGTATTAAAGGGATTAATGGAGGAAGAACAGGACTGAAGAGTATTGTATCGGTGCTGTAATAAGAAGGGGTAGGACTTTGGGCTATGTTTGGTGTCCACTGTTTAGTAACTCTGCAAGTGTATTCTGATCATTACTTGTTCGCTTTAACACAAGTCTGCCTAAGGAGTCTTTTGTACTGTACACATGGTGCTAAGAGGGACTCCTTCGTGTGGTGGGACTGATATAATCATGTGGCTTAACTACAGTAACAAGGTAATACAAAATTATGTCCCTCACCACCCTCTTTTTCCTCCAGGCCAGTTTTGGCGCCAGCAGTCCACCAAATTCACATTCAGATAAGCCTACGGTTACTACTGCTGGTTCAGTACAACCTGCCAAATCCGAACATCCAATTTCCAAAATATTTTTTCATGATACTGTATAGAGGGGTGTTGATATCATGTCCTCACACATTCAAGGTATAACTGAAGACTGAGTTCTTTGCGGACATGTTTAAGAGCAGATAATAAGTTACTAATGCAAGTGCTTCAGTTTACTTATTGTTCTCAATTGCCTTGACTACATTATTTGTTTCACAAGTCATTTCTCATAGCTGCCATTATGATTCCACTTTCCAAAAATGTTCCATTTTGCATAAAAAAGCCTTAACTGGACCTAGGTATTTTGAGATCTGAAAAGGTTGTACTGTACACACACTACTACTACTGTTCTTTCTTAGATGGATAAGCAATAGTTTACATATCTATTATCATTACTAGCCATTGTGGTACGTGGTGGCGACCATCATCCACTCCTCTGTGATGTAGTGCTGCCTACTCCTTCCTTAGTCTTTATCATTCTTTTTCTGTGCCTGCCCCTCCTCCTCTTCCTATTTCTCCCATCTTTCACTGTCACTTCTTATTGCTTTTCTTTCCTTTACATGTGGCTTTACATTGAGTGACAAGCCAAATGTTAGGTTTCCTGTAAGCCAGGAAACCATTTACAACGCTGGGTGGTAAACCGCATATAACTTGAAACCATACGTGCTCCCTACGTGTCAACTGCAGGGTTGGTGGAGAGCTTAAAGTGCCCTCCCCATAAAAAAACAACAATAACTCAAAGTCAAATGGCCATTACCCCCTTGCGGGATTGTGGCGTCTGGCGATAGATAGATAGATAAAAAATACAGTCTCATCATAACTTCTTTCACGGTGTAGGATCCTGTGGCTGAAGGCTAACCTAGTCCAATACATGTAAGGGTAGATGACCTGTCTACATCCGCCTTGGTGGTGTTGAAAAAAAAAAAAAATCCAATTGCTTCCCTCGGGGACAAAGCCATGGCATGGATGTCATTGCCTAGATCTGGGCGTTCTAACCCCTAGATGTCCTTTTTTCTCCGGCCGTGCATGCCCTTACTGGCACCAACCTGTGTCATTGTAGGGTATGGGGTATGATGGCATAAAGTCTGCATCAGTATAGCAGTGAAGAGCAGGTAGTTATAAAAAATGTTTGGCAGGGAATGCTGGCCAACCCTCTATGTGTTAGCGACACTGAAAAAATGTCAAGGGGGAGTCTCCAGCTCTCCTATCAACCAGCTTTTCCACCTTCCTTCGAGAGTAGGTTAGTGAGACTGCCCTCACAGGCTGGTACCATACTACAGCCTGTCTCCCGATAATAATTATAATAATAATTCATTATAATAAAGGGACATGGCACTTGGAACTTGGAATGCTACCAGAAGGGAGCGAATGATAGAGGCTGAAAGAGAGATTGTCCAAGGTGCTTGAGGGTGCGAAAGAAGTGAACCATGTATGTGGAATATCTATCTATCTATTGCCAGACGCCCTCAATCCTGAATTTGGGGTGGCCACAAACTAAATCGCCTCCAAGTCGCCCTGTCCTCTCGCCATTTCACTGCCCTGCTCTCAACTTCACATCCCCCTTCTCTCATATACCTCTCTCACCCCATCCCTCCATCTCATCACTTCGGCCTCCCCTTCCCTCTTCCCCTCTCTCCACCTCACTCACATACACTCTCTTCATCAGTCTGAAACAAAATGGAGAGGAGAAAGCGTGAGAGAATGGGAGTATGGATGGGGTATATGTGCAGGAGTAAGTGAGAATGAGAGGGCAAAGGAAGGAGTACTATATTGTTGTGAGTAAAAGATGGAAGAGGAGCATAAAAGACAGTATGGATCAGTTGGGTCAAGGATTATGTGGGGTAAAGGTCCAAGCTGGAATGCAAATGCATGGGCGATTGTGTGTGTGTATGCACCAACACAAGATCGTGCTAGAAGAGTGAGAGAAGAGTTCTGGACAAATGTAGAAGTGTGCATGGAAAAGTCTGGAAGGAATGACAGAGTGTTTTTGATTGGTGATATGAATGGTAAAGTTGGGAATGTGAAGGTGGATGGAATAGTTGGTGAGCGGGGTGTGCCTGCTGAGATAGATGAGAATGGGGAGTGCGTTAGTGGACATTTGTGCCGGGAGGGGGTTGGTGATAGCCAATACCCTCTTCAGGCATAAAATGATCCTGAGGTATACATAAGCGAGTGGTGAGAAGGGTGGGTAGTGAACTGAATGAAAAGGAAGGCAATGAATTGAGATTATGTGTGTGTGGATGAAAAGGATGCGAAGATGTGTAAAGGATGCAAGAGTGTATGAAGAGGTTAGAGGGGGAGTGGACTTTCTGACCACTACTTGGTGGTGTAGGTGGGATTCACCAAGTAAGATGGAGGGGAATAGAAGAAGGGAAAGACGACAGGAAGGAGTAAGTTTGCAAAGGAGAGTGGAGAGAGTTTACAAGAGGATGAGAAAAGGCCAGAGTATAAGAGAGAAGTGGAGGAACGATTGGGCAAATATGAATTGGGCAGGAGGAAATGGGAGACGTGGAA
>NW_027642885.1:0-4995 GCF_032717465.1 Coenobita brevimanus
CTGGTCCCCTTCATCTTCGGAGTCAAGCCTTTCAAAGTCCATGGAGGAAACGATGAACATAACCTCTTTGTCTGATTCGGCACTTTCTTCCAGGCTTGAATCATTGCCAAAGAATGGTTGTTGTGACGTTTCCTGACGAACTCGAAAAATGTCTGTGATCCTTTTCTGTTGCTGCGCATTCACCCTTTCCTTAAACATCTCTGTGTACTGCCCTATATCATTGGCCCCTAATGCAGCGCAGTTTGCTCGGCTCAGTCCTTACCTGTGTCCTGCTTGGTGATGACGAAGGTGAGCCTCTCATACAGTTCCACAGTTTCTCTCAGCGTGCTTGTTGCTATCTCTCCCATTCGCCTTTCCTCTGACTCACCCTGTTCTTCAGTCTTCCTGCTGCTGGTCCAATAGTTCCTCAGTGTCCAGGGTGGGGTCTGGGGCAAGAAGCTCCTGTATGTCAGCAGCATCAAGTTGTTCCATGCCGGCGACTATCCTTGCTGTCTCCACTGCTGTGTCAACCGCTGCATCAACACTCTGTGGCTCGATCTCTAAGTCAAGCTTGCGGCCTGGCAAACTTTGCAAAATGTTGTGCCAGGCGTGATGCACTGTGGCCTGTGCCAGCTCACTGCAGGCTTCAACAATGGTGTCCACACTATTTTTGATGGTGAATGACTTCCAAAAGTTGATAACAGACTGTACCTTCCTAGAGTGCTTCATGACAGTGGCGGTAGCAATAGCAGGTGGCGAGGGTGAGTCGTGGCTCGTGCCAGGGGTGGGTGACTCAGAACATGATGAATATGATGAAATTGCCAGCTCGTCCAAATCTTCATTGGTGTTGGTGGCAGCTTGGAGCATAGCGAAGGTTGCCATCAGCACAGCGATCACTTCTTGGTCAAGTGGCTGAAGGAGTGAGGTTGTGTTCAGAGGCATGAACACAACCTTGATGTTGGGGTGATGATCATCGAGGAATGGTGAGTGACCTGGTGCATTGTCTCAGAGGAGCAGGATCTTAAATGCCAAGTTGTGCCACTTGCAGAAATCGTCCGCTTTTTTGTGAAGCGCTTGTCAAACCATTTGAGAGACTGCTCCCGACATCCACCCCATCTTGTTCATCTGGTGCATGTTGAGTTAGTCCATGTCACAGTTCCTGTAGGTGTGTGGTTTCTTGGCTTGTGAGATAACAAGTGGTTTCATTTTGCAGGTCCCTGAGGCATTACAGGTTAGGAGTAGAGTGAGTCTTACCTTAGACGCCTTGTAACCACAGGCTTACTGCTTACACCGTTGGATGTAGGTCCTTGTAGGCATTTATTTTTTTCCAAAAAAACCTCGTCTCAGCATTAAAAATCTGGTTCTGGGAGTACCCACCGTCTCTGATGACATCTCTAAGAAATGCAAGGAAGGTAGAAGAAGCAGAAACATCAGCATTGGCCCCCTAACCAGTTAAACTAACATTCCTTGACCCATTCCTCGCAATAAAAGAATTTAACCAACCTTTTGAGGCCTTGAAGGGCGTCGGGTTCTCTTGGTTTAGCCGTCTACATACCTGAATGTAGAAATGCTTGGCTTTATCATGTAGCATGGTGCCGTTAGTAGGGATGTTTCTCTGTCTCTGCCTCTTGACATACCGAAGTAGAAGTCGCTCCATGGTCTTCAGTGCTGTATTCAAGAACAATATTGCAGCTTGTCCTGCCACTGGGGGGTTGCTTTTGACGTATGCCTTGATCTTTTCTCGGTCTTTCCAAGTTGTCCTGATGGTGCTTTCATTAACCTTGTGCCTGTCTGCCAAGTTAACTTGTCTCTTCCTGTTCTCCAACTCTCATACTATCTCCATTTTCTGGCTGTAGGTGAAGCGCCGTCACTTGTTTTTGGGCTCCAGTCGGCTGCGCGGCATAATGCTTAGGTAACAATGCTCTGTACTGTGGGAGTAGCTACTTCAGATGCAGCCACGAGACAGGAGAAAACAATGTAAGATGCCCCTAGCGGCCAACGGGGGTACATATGGATGTGATGTCATGCGACCAGTCAGAGTGCACCGCTTTCCTGACGTCATCACTTGCGACATCTGACTTTCATTGGGCCGTCTGAGAGCTCTGATGCTCGACAACTTGCCGCAGTATATCTGTTTGTGACCACGGTATATATATTTTTGGTCACACTGTAGGTTATTGCGTAAATACAAATCCGTGTTACTCAGTACTGCGTGACAGGAGGGAGCACTATACTGAGACACATTTTAGCCTTTTAATTGCATGAATTTCTTAAGTCAAACAAAGTTGTCTCTTAGCAAGAATGACAGACTTTAGGGCATCCATGGCTGTCAAAGTGTATAACATCTTTCTGGTTATGATGTTTGTGTTTATGTTAGATACGCATATTAGATCACAAATGGTAATCGGTATTTTTACCAGCTATGATAGTGAAACGTATTGTTTTTAGTTTGTCTGTCTGTGGGTCTGCCTGCCTGTGTATGTGTGTGTGTGTGTGTAATGTCACTGTCTGTACAGTAGGCTATGTCATTAGGATGCATACCTATAGTTGAGGTCATGGGTCTTAAGTTGGCAAGTTGGGATTTGAATGGAGTTTTATAATGAGATATAGATGTCTGTGTGTGCAGGCTTACAGTATCCATTACGCAAGGTTAATGCTTTATCTGCACGTCTTGAAAGTCTGATGTAAGATGTGTGTATAACCCAGTTTGACAAGGAAAAAGTAGCAGTACTGCACTGTGCTTTATAACTTAGAAGAAAGACAGTTAATGCCATGACATATAGAGAGGTGTATGGTATGTAGGAGGACTACTGTGCCTTGAGAGCAGGCTGTGAAGCCTATGCCCAGAGTTGAACACATAAAAAAAAATGAAGTACTGATGTAGTCTGACATACGGTACTGGAAGTAATACTGTATAGCAAAGCACTAATTTTCCGTTGTCTGATAATACAGACTTGCCCTTCAGGTACCACTAGCAGTACAAGTCATGTAATTTTTCTTGTATCCAAACTTACTTATTTTCTTACTTTTCCCGATCATTAAAAATCAGTAGATTATCACATAATTAACTTTTTGAATGGTTTGATGTTGCAGTGTCTCCATATCAGAATTTAACTTTTTGATCTTGCAGTATATGCATATAAAGTCCTTGTTATAGATTGACTTTTTTTTTGTTATTTTTGGCTCTCCATCAACAGTATACTGTGGAATGAGTGTGCATCATATTTTGCGTTGCTGCATGTAAAAATATGCCAGTTCTTGCCAGTTTGCAAAGCCTGTTAAATTAGAAGCCATGATATTTTGAAACACATCCCTGACATATATAGCGGACTGCCTGCTTAAGAAATCCCACAAAACACTTATGTGGATAGTTGAAGCTTTACTGAAGCATACCATTCCAATACAGGAAGTAAAAACTCCGGTCATTTGATTACAGTGACATCTTTCATATATTTGTTCTTGTTATCTTGGAGCCTTTTCCTTAAATACTATATATTGTTCTTGTTATCTTGGAGCCTTTTTATTTAAATAATAAGTTTAGGAGAGAGATTTCAGATTGAAAAGGCTGCATATATAATTCAATAATGCATTCAGTATACAAAGCTGTTCCTGAGTTGAATGAAATGTAAGATGAAAGGACTACTTGCTGCTGGACTTTTTCTGTATTGATAATAGTATTAATTGGATGTTTTCTTGATTCTTTGATCACTGAATCTTTGCCGTCTAGTTTTGCTAGGATCTGACAGCATTTCAAACATTACTTTCCAGTGGCTTGTACCTTTGATATATTATTCCTATGTGATATTGTATTGTTAAAAGTAAAAGCTAGCCAACAATTGTCTGCCAGCATTTTGTTAATTCTTCTATGTTTTTTATTCCTTCAATGTCATTCTTTCTCATACTTATTGTTTTGTGCTTAATCTTATATAATGATCACATAAAAATATTTCATGCAACACCATTCATCACCATACCTGGCTGAGAAGTGTTGGCAAATTTTTTGAAATATCAGAGCAAAGCATGACCCTCTACAGTGTTAGTATTGTATTATCTTGACTCTTTAACCCTTTGAGTGTTATTTCCTCACTTATAGATATAATATACTGGTTAATGCCCGGTATTCTTTTATATTTCACATGTGAAGAGTTGAATTTGCTATTGTCAGCAAACCAAGTGATAGTATGTAAAACATTGTTAGTTTCCAGGAGTTTATGAGGCATGCTTTTCAGGTTTAGTACAGTAGTCTTGATTTTCCATGTCCCTAAAATATCAGGCACGGTTCTCAATCTTCAGCTGCATGTAATTGCCTGTTTCAGTTTTCTCCTGAAATTTTGTGGGTACTGAGAAGCAAAACAGTACTGTAATTCAGAGTGGATAGTTGATTCTTCTCGTTATTTATGAGTATGCCACCTACATTGTTGGTTCTGTGTGTGTAAGTTTAAGTAGTGAAGGACTTTAAGGTGCTGTCATCAGGTCAGAAGTGCGAATGTGGGTAAGTAAGCAAGCATGACAGGCAACCTGACCAATGGAACCTGGCGCCTAGCATGTTGGTACAGGCAGTCTTCACTTGAAGTCTACAGTGTGCATATGCAAAATGATTCTTTAGTCCATTCATGACTGAGGGGATAAATATATAAAAGACATGCATATCTGACTTTAGTACAATTCATAGTCCATCATAAGCAGCTTAAGTTTAATATAGGTGGAAACTCGTCAGCAGCTTCATAATGAAACAACTTTAATGTAAAGCAACTTTAAATGAGGATTACCTGTACCTCTGAGCTGACGCATGGCTGTAGGCTGGGTGTTCACGAGAGCTGCCCACTTCCTCATTGATGTTTTTTTACTTATCTGTTTTAAGTTGTTATATGTCGAAAGTTAAGGTATTAACATTATGTGAAAATAGGTAAAAGATGACATTTGAAGGCAAATTACTTATAGACTGTAGTTAGCATAATTCTAAATATTTTCAGTTTTCAAGTACAAGTACACAGTAACTTTTTCTGTTTTTACCCA
>NW_027642886.1:0-4995 GCF_032717465.1 Coenobita brevimanus
CTGATCTGATCAGCTGATCAGACAAAATGCGGGAGAAAATCCCCTCAGGGCTGTGTCATCATTTACTCATTCACAATTTCTCTCCATACATTTCTATCACACACAGCGTTGCTCAACAGATATCCCTCTCGCATCCAACGCTCTCTTCACACTGTCCATCCATCCTATTCGTGGTCTTCCTCTCAGCCTTACTCAGGCATATATATATATACTGTATATATATATATATATATATATATAGATATATATATATATATATATATATATAAATATATTTATATATAGAGAGAGAGAGAGAGAGAGAGAGAGAGAGAGAGAGAGAGAGAGAGAAGAGAGAGAGAGAGAGGAAGCATGTCTATCATATATATATATATATATATATATATATATATATATATATATATATATATATATATATATATATATATATATATATATATAATTAACTACTAAGGCTTGCCTTTGTACTACTATTATTATTGTATAACTATTTGCATTATTATATCCATTAATATGCACATTTATTATATGTTACAATAATATTATGTTACTGTGTTTCCACAGTTATGTTATTATATTCAAGTTCACAATATTATAACAAATACCATGTATTTGCTTAAATATGAATTGTTTAACAAGACTAGAAACAGCTATGTAACATATTTCTGTATACTGTATAAATTGTAATAACAAGTACTATAGGTGGTAGATACTGTACGACAGTTTGGTGTTACCGAGCGATACACATGTAATAGTTATAGATATGAAGTGATTTTTGGCACCAACATATATCTCATATCACCATGTACAGTATGTAGTGTCTGCTCGAGGCATACACAACTTCTCACTAGGAATGTCAATCCACATGATGTATATCAACAACACTGTTGCCCCAGGCCATCAAAAATGTCTTATTACATAATACTCTCAAAAAATCTCCTTTTAGTTCAGACAGTTAAAAAATTCATGATACGAACAACTTAACCAGCTTGAGCCAGTTATCAGACATCATGGAAACTTTTATTTTCTTAAGCAAGGAAGAAGGAACCAAAGGCTAGGAGCGCACAATGACTGTCCCTTCCAAGAAGAAAAAAAGAACAATACAAAAGAGAGCTAAATTGAAGATCCTTTCATTTCGAGATCCACTGCTTTTGAAAGACTGGCGGTCATAGGAAGTACGAAATACGGACAGAGGGAGACAGTTCCAAAGTTGACTTGTTGCATAAATGAAGGACTGGGAATAACGGTTAACTCTTGCATTAGAGAGCTGGACAGAAAAGAGATGAGAGTTTGCTGCTAGACAGTGCTATGCACCCGTCGTAAAGGTGGAGGGATGCAAGCAGGCAGTTCAAAAGGAGCAGTGACCATGGAAGTAACGACAGAAAGGAGATACAGATGTAACAGTGCGGTGAAGAGACAGAAGTTGAAGGGAGCCAGTAAGAGGAGAGTTAATGAGACGAAAAGCCTTTGACTCTACCCTACTGAGAAGAGCTGTATGTTGGGAACTTCCCCACCCATAAGAGTTGTACTCTACACAGTAGCGAATAAAACCTGTGTATAAAGTCAACAACAGTGCAGGGACAAAGAAGGCACAGAGCTGGCCTAGGACACCTAATCTCTTAGAAGTAGATGTTACAAGTAATGTAATATGATCTTTCCACGATAAATCCTGAGAGAATGAAACTCCAGGCATGTTCAAGGATGATGCAGGATTGAGCTGTACATTATTAAACATTAGAGGGTACTCCTGTGGAAGATTTTGTCGGGTTGATAAGTATACAAACTGAGTCTTTGATGCATTAAAAACAACAAGATTATTTTCATCCCAGTCAGAGATACGAGCCAAGTCAGGCATTAGGTGTGCCATAGCCTCATCCTTTGTTTGCTGAAGTAATTGCTGAGATGAACACTGCGGGAACCGAATAGAAAAGTGAAGGGTGGAATCATCAGCGTACATGTAGATAGAGTTAGATGTACAGCTTAGAAGATCATTGACGAATAAAAGGAAAACAGTTGGTGATAGGGCAGAGCCCTGAGGAACACCACTGTTGATAGACCTAGGAGAAGAACGATGGCCGTCTAAAACACCGGCTATAGAACGACCAGAAAGGAAGCTGTAGATGAAGGCACAGATAGAAGGATAGAAACCGTAGGAGGGCAGTTGCAAATTAAAGATTTATGCCAGACTCGATCGAAAGCCTTTGAGATGTCAAGTGCAATGGCAAAGCTTTCGCCAAAGTCCCGAAAGGAGGATGACCAGGAGTCTGAAAACTAGGTGAGAAGATCCACAGTGGAGCATCCCTGACGGAAGCCTACTTTAGGAATAGCTGAATGAGAACAAACTTCCAGCAAGAAAGAAAGGTACAAGTTAAAAGACAATGGCAAAAGAGTTTACCTAGGCAGGGTGTAAGCACAGAAGCACAGTTCTTGAGGACAACAGGAGGGACTCCATCAGGTCCATATGCCTTGTTAGTATCGAGGCTAGTGATGGCAGAAAGTACATCAGATGAAGAAATTTTAACGTCAGCCACGAGGAAGTCAGAGGGGGGAAGTGATGGAGGAATAGCACAGGAATCGTCTAAGGTGAAATTGGACGAGAAAGTCTGAACGAAGAGATCTGCTTTATCAATAGAAGAAATAGTTACAGGGCCATCGGAGTAGAAAAGAGGAGGGAAGGATGATGAGGTAATATTGTTAGAAAGGCTTTTGGCAAGATGCCAGTAGGAGTGGGAAGAATTCGCGTTGGAAAGTTGAGAGTATTTAGTATGGATGAAATTATTTTTTGCAGAGCGAAGAACAGACTTTGCACGATTTCGGGCAGAAACATAAACAAGATGTGATTCAGGGGTGGGATGGCTCTGGTACCTTTTATAGGCCCTCTCCTTGTTCTGGACAGCATTAGAACAAGCGTGATTAAATCAAGGCTTTCTTGCATTAGTCAAAGGATATGAGAAGGGAATACATGCTTCCATGCCCGAGACAATAACCTCTGTAATGCACAAGGCACACTCAGATGGCTCTCGGCCATGGAAACAATAATCAATTCCAGAGAAAATCAAAGAAGTCCTGCCTGAGGGCTTCCCAATCCGCAGCTCCAAAATGCCACAGACATTTCTTTGGAGAGTCCACAGGCCATAAGGTGCGACAGGAAAGATTAAGGTAATAAGGTTGTGATCGGAGGAACCCAACGGAGAGAGAAGATTAACAGTATAACCAGAAGGATTAGTTGTAAGGATGAGGTCAAGTACTGTGTAATGGAGCTCTCTCCAAGGAGGTCAGGGATACAGGTAGGGTGCTGTACAGGCTGATCTAGGTTATTAACCCCTTAACCGCGGGGCGTCACTTTCGTGACACTCGGGCGCAATGGTTCATACCGCAGGGCGTCACTTTTGTGATTCTGTGTTATTTTGAATTATCCCTGACTTTCAAGTGGTGGCTTGTATCATCTATCAGTACTGCCAGTGTCCAACACTAGTCAGCACTCCAAATCTCATCTGTACTCCCATCCATTGTTGACATTTTAGCAATTTTCCCCCCTTCCTGACTCCCCTCCCTACCTGCCCTCCATTATCCTGTCCTCTCACCTCCCAGGCCGCGCTGCTCTAAGCAAATCTCCCCAGGATTTTTCCACAGATTTCATCCATTGAAATAAGCCCTATGCCCTATACTTATACAAAATAATATATACCAAAAAAAAATAAGGTAAGTGATAGTGTTATACACCAGGAATTAGCTAATTATCACCTGACAACACCTCACGTGCATTCATTCGCTACATTACCACGGTAATATCCCCTCTGAATTATGCCTTGTAATCTATGTCTGTAACAAAAATAATATATCAGAAAGGAAGGGAGAAGCCTAAGTGACATTTACATTCACCTGGAACTACCTATTTCTTTATGTATTGCCCAGATTTTCTACCAATAATTTATTAGCATGTAAGTTAGCAGCTATCAGCCTCAGTGTCATTGTCAACCCTTGCCTTCTCAGATAAGCCGCAGCATTTAGTTCCTTGTCCTCCGCTGTGGTCAAAACATGTTGCACTTGCGCCCCGACATTTCTGCCACTTCTGCGCCCATTGCAAAGGGCCCTGTGACCTCTACACCCATAAAAAGTCGTGAGGGAAGCAGGAAAGGACTAAGTGACTCTGCAGTGGCACGTGAACTAGCAGAATTGTCTATGGTGATGATGGATAGTGATTTTGACTCTTTGGGCGAATCGTGTGATGAGCCGGTTGAGGAAATCGTGCCAAAAAGTGCTAGTATGAGTGCTTCAGTGTCGGAAGTTATCCCTAGCTCCAAGGGAAAGGAGCCGTTAGTCCAGCAAGAGAAGGAATTTGGGAAGGGAGTGAAAAGGCGGCGTGTTAGTCCCAGAACAATGGCCCCGTGTGACCCAGCCCACCATGAGTTCCGAGCTGATTCACCTCCCTGTTCCCCAAGCCCCACTTCACTCATTTCGTCCTCTTCGTCTGCTGAATTATCTCCAGAGTCTTCGTCGTCGGAGTCACCACCAGCATCAACAGTGAAGGCAGGCCGTAGAGGAAGAGGTAAATCCTGGACAAGTAAAAGTAGAGTTGGTACTAGAGTAAGGGCTGCTAGTGCTGTACGGCAACTCAGGGTCAGTGCGAGTGACCTTGAACGGGATAAATCTGCCTCACAGTCACCCACCACCTTCACCCGCCCTACACCTCCATGACTGGGTATCCTGGACGCCTTCGCGTGGACGGAAGGGTCTGATTTTGTGCCAGAACATTTAGTTTTTGATGAGAGCTCCTCAGGAGTACAGCCTGCCTTCACTCTTGACGATAATGCTGAGTGTGTGGACATCCTTTTGGACATCCAAGATGACGAATTCATTCATCACATATGTGATTAGACCAACATGTAAGAATCACAACATGCTGCAAGAGGTAAAGGTGCAGCCAAGATGCAACAGTGGTCCATGCTGGGAGTGCAGGAGCTGTATGTGTTATTTGCCCTCATGCTTCTCATG
>NW_027642887.1:0-7500 GCF_032717465.1 Coenobita brevimanus
AGAAAAGAGTGTTCTGTCTTATTTATCATTGTGTGCAGGATTTTCATCATCTAGTATTTTTGTTAGTGTTCACTGCTTTAATGTTGTCAGTACATTTAAATTCAGTTTTGTATTATTCAGTTTAATAGAATTTCATGGTTATATTTCTGGTCAGTAAGTGTATAGTTTGTTGAAAAATACAGTATATAATGTTGTGGATGGTTCATTAATTGTACACTGAAGTTGAGGCATCTCTCGTGAAGTCTTGAAACAGAGTGATCCCAGAGAGGAATGTAGCATTAAGCATGATGGCAGCCCAACTTGACCTGGCTTATGCCTAGCTAGAGGATGCAGCAAGAGTGGCAGCGGCAACAGGGAAAGGTGGTGCACGGCGCAGGGTGGTGGGGGTGAGTATTACATCAGGCACTGGTGGGTGCATGAGGGCCAGTGGCTGTGTAATACCCACCCTTCCCCCTGCACACCCTCCCTCATTTTCCCCTCACCCTTACCCTACCAAGCCTACCTTCTGCTTCACACCATCTTTATTCCATGTTATATTACAGTATTTGTGTTTTTACCCCATACTATACAGCATTTTTGTTTTCTGTAGGTTTTCGTATGAAATGTTTGTGGTGTTCTTTTTAAGTAAACCTTACAAGTAATAATTATATTTCTGTTTTTGGCGGATACATTACCCCGTATTGATTTGATATTTCAGGTTATTTTTCATTTTGAATTATCTCATGGCTTTTGTCAACTATCATACTTTTATTTTCTGTTTTATAATTATTCATTCATTTTTTGCCTGACATCTTTTTGCCACATTGCAACAGCATCACTACTTAGCAGTGAGTTTTCTTTTATACTGTACTGTACTGTATTGCTTATGTTTTGTGTATTATCAAAGTAATTCTTTCATTGACTGTAATGTTAACCCTTTTTTCCTACTGTGGATGCAGAAAGATATTTTACATGGGCTACCACAAATTATTTTTTTAGATGAGGTAAATTCAAGTATTCATAGGGCTCAAAACTGTCTCAGTTATCCTTTGAAATGTGAATCTCTCCTACTAAAACAGTCTAAGTCAGAATAAATTCCTAAGCAAGTCCATAGCAGCAAAAGAATTAAGAAATTGTGCATCCCCTCCCATCAGTGCTTGCTTGTGTGAATGAAGGAAGTACAGTATTAACTGGTCTGTAACCTGTTAAATATGAATAATGTCCTTTTTAGTTTACCCTTGCTGCTGCCAGATAATTTTATTCAGGTTGAGAAGGGCTTCTAATATTGAAAGCGTTTCATAAGGGTACATCTAACCCTTGCGGTTCAAACACTCTATTGTGTTGTAAATTAAATCATCAGATGGCAAGAATAATAAAAAAGATATTACCGGGCTTAGTTTGCTTGTACTTTTGATGTCTCCTGTAGTAATTTGAACATTTGTACTTACTGAATTTGTCTCAGTGCAGAATGGTAGTTACCTCCCCATCAGTCTAGTGATGTATTTTTGTTCTGTATTCTTGCTTTTTCCAGACTATTTTCTTCAACCTGGCTGAGATTTTTTATAGTAAATGGATTAATGAATGCTGTATCTAACCCCTCCAGTTCAAAAAGTCTCTTCTAAGCTGAATAAATTCATCTGAAGTAGCAAGAATAAACTAGAAAACATGTCACCTGATTGAGTGGGTTAATAATTTTCAGCCTTGTGGATGTAGGAATGGACTGTGAATTGCATGGTCATGAATAGGATGCCATCTGTTTATGGAAATGCAGAAATGCAGTCAGTCCCCGTAATATGTTGGTGATTGGTTTCCAGACAACAAACATCACGGGATTATGGTGTCTGGCAATAGATAGATAGATAGAATTTACTCTGAAGTTATTAGCACCCATAAAAAAAGACAGCATGTAATGAGGATTTTCTGTAGTTTGAAAGTTTAAGATATGTTAAGACTTTCTGAACAATGAAGTACATTTTAGTTTATTCTTGTTACTGTTTTGTTAACCAGCTTCAGAATAGCCACTTAATTATGATGAGGTTATTGAAAGCTGTATCATACCTCCCATGTTGAGTAAGTCTTCAGAGTGTAAGATTAACTGGGAATAGCAAGAACAAATAACAAAAGTCAGCACAAGGCAATATCTGAATGGCAGTATGGATGATCAAGTGAGAAGATTTGTGTTTGACTCGAGAGTGTATAGTGGTTTGGGGAGTGGATTGTCTATTCACTGCATTATATTGGTGAAAGATGGCGTTGGAAAAACAGTGGGTGAACATAGGTAGAGGAAGGCAGGAAACAATTGCTGCAAAGACAGTAGAAAGACTGGAGGAAGAGGAAAATGGGTGAGTATGAGTACAAGCAAAAAAGATGAGGAGCAACTGGATAAGTATGATTTGGAGCAGATGGAGGAGTTGGAAGGTATATGTAAGATGTTCACAAGGAGTCTGTACAGCATATGAGATAGTGTGTGGGTTGAGGTGAAGACATACAGTGGTGAAAGGAGCAGCATGGTGGAATGAGTAGTGGAAGAGAAGAATAGCATATTTATTGGGTGGAAAGCAGAGGAATGGAGGATGTGGAGAGATGCCAGAGAGAGCTGTATGTTGAGAGGAATGGGGTGAAGAGATTAGTAAGAGAGAGTAAAAGTGGTTGAAGAGTGTTGAAGAAACTTGAGTGGAAGATGTAAGGAATGTAAAAAAACTGTTCTGGAAGGAGGTGAAGAAAGCAAGATGAGGTGATAAGGGAAGGAGTAGAGTTATGAATAATGAAGGTGATAGAATGCTGATGGAGAATAAAGAATATGATAAGATGGAGAGATCATTTTAAAGAAATGATGAAAGTGACAGAATGCCGATGGAGAAGAAAGAATATGATAAGATGGAGAGATCATTTTAAAGAGTTTTTGAACTTCGAAAATGAAAGAAGTGCAAATAAAAGTGGCTGGAAAATGGCTCAGAGAAGAAAGGAAAAGAGTAGGATGGAAGTGTGCAAGGCATTGAAGAAAGGCAGAATGGGGAAAGCTCCAGAAATTGATTGAGTGAGAGATAAAATGTTGAAATAAGGAGATGAGATAGTGGATAAATAGATACAGCAGATCCTTGCAAAAATGAACCTCAGTATAACAGATTTCGGATTTAACGAATAAGCCCACCAAACTTTCATTGACCACAACAAACAATGATCCTTAAATAATGTTCAATGGGTCACAATGTATGTGTTTTGTACCCATTTTACTCCAACTTGGCCTGAAGTGCTCTCTTTCCATCATGATTCCTGAGCTGTAGTAACATATTATAGTAATACTGTACTATAATAGTCATGAAGAAGTGCCATGACAAGGATGTGAAATAAACTGCAAAAGGGCACAATTATTTGCCAAGCTAGGGTGAATTGGGTATAGTTTTCTTATTCAGTACTGTAGTAGATTATGATATTGTACTCTACTGTAATTTTCAAATGTACTTCAGTTCCCACTAGAGGGAGCGACTCTTGGGTTTAACAAACATTGGCTTCAATGAACCTGGCTCCCCCCAACCCCAATTAGTCCATTAAAGCAGTACTCCCTCCCTCAGATGTGGTAGGTGGGGGCCCTTACCATCCACTCACTTACTTTAGTGCTGCTTTGGGTGACTGCCTTTCCCTCTCTTCTTTCCTCATGTGTCTTGCTTACCTTCATTCTTTCCTAATACTTCTGCCTATGGGTGACTTTACACTTCCTTCTTTGTCTTTCTGTCCTTCACTCTTTCCTCTTCCTTCTGCCTGTGGGTGACTCTGCACTGAGTGACAAACAAAATGGTTTCCTGTACACCAGGAAACCATTTCCCACGCTGGGTGGTAATCATATAACCAAATTGTGGAGCCTGGTGGTTTAGTGGGTAATTAAGGCACTCCAGTCGGATTCAGCCGGTGTACTGTAGGTTTACATCCAAGGGGTGATTGGGGTTTATTGCTCAACATAATGACACTCTTGGGGATGAGTGAGGCTGGTCACTCTCATCTTAAATGTCAGGACTAAGTTACCTAGGGCCCCGGGCTTCTCTATGCTCCTCACGGGTGGCATAGGATTGGATGATGAATGGATGGATACAACATAGATGCTGGGTAGTGTTGCTGATACAAGGAGCAGTTTCATTTTCGTTTTCGTTTTTAAAGGCTCCAACATGCTTGCATGTGTCGGCAGTGAGAGGAAGATGTGGAGGTTTGTCAGATCATACTATGATTGTGGTGTGCAAGATCAAGCTGGAGAGTGAGTGAGGAATTGGACAAAGAGAGAAATGAGCTATCAGGGAGAGAGACTGAAAGTCGGGAAAGCTGAGGATCAAAGAAATGGCGGATGAATACAGGGCCAGAGTAGGAGAGGCGTTAGAATCAGTGAAACAGCAGCTGCTTAAGATTCCACTCGCCTCCATCAACATTTACCAGACTCAGACCACCTAAAACTCTTGCATTCACCTCCCTTACAACACCATCCATGTAAATATTAAAACAACCAAGGTGACATCACACATCCCTGTCGCAGCCCCACTCTCACGGGAAACCAATCACTCACAGCATTTCCCACTCTTACACACGCTCTACTATTTACATAAAAACTTTTCACCCCTTTTAGTAACCTACCATCAAGTCCATACAATCTTAAAACAGTCCACAAAGCCTCCCTATCAATTCTATCCATACGCTTTCTCTAAATCCATAAATGCCCAAAACACACATCCTTGCCTTTCGCTAAATACTTTTCACACACTTGTTTCACAGCAAACACCTGATCAACGCATCCCCTCCACTCTCCTAAAGCCACACTGCTCATCACTAATCACTCCCTCTGTACCCTCTCTAACTCCCTCATAATTAACTGACTCTACCATACACCTTACCTACAACACTCAACAGACTTATACCCCTAAAGCTACAGTACATTCATACTTATCACCCTTGCCTCCTTATACAACGGGACCACACAAGCACTTGCCCAGTCAATTGGCACCATACCTTCTCTCAAAGCAATAACATTCAACAATCTTACTAACCAGTCAACAATAGTCACTCCACCACCCTTCCAGGCATTCCACAGCACACCCATCCATACCTGCAGCTTTCCCTGTTTTCATCTCCCTTTACTGCATTCTCCACTTCCTCCCCTTTGTGATCAAAGAGAATCATTCAACTCTCCCCAACACATTCTATTCCTTGCACCCTTCCATCACGCCACAATCTCAGCCACCCTTTCCTCCTCTACATTTAATAATCTTTCTCAAAAATACTCTGCTCATCTCTCTTCCTTACTGCATCCATCTCAATTAACATCCTTCCATCCTCTGCTTCTTACTCGTTCTTCCTTCCCAGACTCTCCCTTTCTCGCACCCTTTTCACCTCCTTCCAAAACATTTTCTTATTCTGTTGAAAATTACTCTGTCAGCCGCCTACCCCACCTCTCATCTGCTGCCACTTTAGCATCACGCACAGCCCTTCTCGCTCTATTCCCTCTTTCTCCTTATACCTTTCATATGACATCTCATCCTTCCTCTGCAGCCACACTTCATATGCACGTCTCTTCTCAGCCACAGCCATACTTACTTCCTCACACCACCATTCACTTCCTTCTTTCTTACACAACCACCCACACGTCTCGCACCACACACCTCTTCTGCATTCACCCCACCACAGCACTCTTAAACAACTGCCATTCCTCCTCCACGCTGCCATTTTCCCGATCTTTCACTTGCCGTTCCACTCATCTTTCAATTTCTCCTGATACTCTATCTTTTTCTCTCTTTTTATCCAACTCACTCACTTTCAAAACCTCCCTGCCACACCTAACCCTCCTAGCTCTCACCCATCTCTTACCTACTCTTAACTTTCCCTCCACCAGGTAGTGGTCATTGGGACATACCTCCACCCACTCCCCTCTCAGAACTCTCACATCCAACAATCTTCCTATTACATTCCTAGACACAACCACATAGTCCATCAAGAACTCTCTATCAACAACCCTTCCACCCTCCTGTCTCACCCATGTATACTTATATATATCTTTTTCTTCTCAAACAGTGTATTCCCAATCACCATCTCTCGCTCAACACACATCGCTATCATTCGTTCCCCATTTTCATTTCTTCCAGGCACACCATGCACATACCAACTACGCCTTCACCTGCTACATTTCCCACTCTAGCATTCAGATCCTCCCATCATTACCCACATTCACATTCGCTCCAAAACTCTGCAGACACTCATCAACATCATTCCAGAAAAGACTCCCTCTCTTGTTCATCCCTTTCACTACCAGGACCATATGCACTCCACAAACACCCACAACTCACGTTCAAATTTCGCTTTCACCCACATCAGTCTCGATGACACCTCCTTCCATTCAATCACACATTGCTGTACTTCCGGACCTCACTAACAAGGCCCACACCTTCTCTTGCCCTTCCTCTATCAACACCTGACAATCTTCCATTCACACTTCCAAACATAGATTCCCCCTTCCCTTTCATCTTCGTTTCACTCAAAGCTAACACATCCAACTTTCTTCTCTGACAAACATTCTCCCAATCTCCTCCCTTTTAGCCTCCAATCGTACTACATCCACGCACATTCATAGACCCAATCTTCAGGGTACGGGGATAACTCCATCTCCCATCCCTTTTTCTGGCCTGTCTCTTTTTAGGAACTAAAAAACAGAGGAGGGGGTCCCCTAGTCCCCTCACCCCGCCCCTTTAGTCGCCTTTTACGACACGCAGGGAATACGGTGGTAGTATTCTTCCTAACTTACAACCTGGCCGCAGAGTAGTAGTACCACCCCATAGTGCGGCCAGGTTGTGTCCCCCCGCCACAGGGGCTAGAATAAAATACTAGAGTTACCCTGAAGGTGAGAGGGCCTCACGTGCCCTCTAGTGGTTGTAAAAGTAGTTGGAGTAAAGTTTCACACGAGTTTCTGGGCTGAACAAGCATGGCATTCCATTGGTCAGTCAGTGGTACTCCGGACGATAAGAGGGTGAGGCTGCGTCGGCTCCGTCTCCTGATGTAAGTGTTAAATTTTACTGTTTTAGGGTTAAATTTCGCTGTTTTTGCCATTACAGATGATTCAGATAAGACACAGAGGTATCTTGCTGCCAATACCAGGAAGTGTCATAGGTCAGACAGAGTCAACAGATGAGGGCAATAGACGTCGTTTTGCTGGTTAGGGGGTAGTGATGAGGTGTGTAGGCTTCTCCTCTTGCTGCAAGTGTTGGGTCTTTGCTGTTTTTGCCATTTAAGGTGACTAAATTAGGACACGGGGATATCTTACGGTCAGCCAGGAAGCGTTGTGAGGCCAAAGAAATTGTAGAAACTAAGGGAAATGGATGTAATTTTAATAGTTGTGTATCGTCACTTAGAGCTATAGCCCAGGTAATTGTCAGTTTTATCTATTGCCAGACGCCTTAAACACGTAAGGGGTGACCACAAACAAATCGCCTCCATGTCACCCTGTACCCACTGCCATTTCGCTGCCCTTCCCCCAACGTACACCGTGTCTCT
>NW_027642887.1:12500-27500 GCF_032717465.1 Coenobita brevimanus
CTCTCTCATCTGTCTACCTGTGTGAATATTGGTCTCTTTTTTTTTTTCTTGTCTTTATTGATGTTTGTGTTACTGTTTTGTCTGTCTGCTCTCTTCTGTCTCTGTTTTGAAGTTTTTTTCTCTCTGCTTTATGTCTGTCTTTTTCTGTCTTTTTTAATGCAATGCCTACTGACTCTTCATATATTTGTCTGTATAACTGTTTGTCCTTCTGTCTAAATCTGTCCTCTTAACTGTCTGTCTGTCTACTGCTCTGTCAGTTTTTATTTATATGTTGCATGTATACAAAGAAACTCTCTCTCTCTCTCTTTCTCTCTCTCTCTCTCTCTCTCTCTCTCTCTACGGTATGTCTGCCTACCTTCCCGTCTGTCTATTTACACTGGCATCGATCTTTGTATCTATCGTTATTTGCACACCTCTTCGACACTGCTCTCCACGCCACTCCACGCCCCCCCACCCACACACTCCACGCCCCCCACCCTCACACTCCCACGCCCCCCACCCTCACACTCCACGCCCCCCACCCTCACACTCCACGCCCCCCACCCTCACGCTCCACGCCCCTCCCCCTCACGCTCCACGCCCCTCCCCCTCACACTCCATGCCCCCCCACCCTCACACTCCACGTCCCCCACTCCCTCACACTCCACGACCCCCACTCCCTCACACTGCACGACCCCCACTCCCTCACACTGCACGACCCCCACTCCCTCACACTCCACGTACTCCCTTACAGGCTCACACTGCACGTCCCCCGCCCTCACACTCCCTCTCTCCCTCACCACGCACTTCTTCCACTTCCTTCCTGGTCTACCTCTTCTCCTTCTCGTGTTCACCTCTTCATTGCGATGACGTCATTATTGCGTCATTCCTACCTCCTCCAGTCGATTTTACTCAGCCCTGGAGAGGCGATGGGAACTGAGAGGTTTGATGTAGTCTTCTTTAATTCCTTCATCTTGAGCGATTTTCCTGGAGTATAAAAAATCGTCTGAGGGCCGTAAGAATAGAAAATAAAGAGAAATAATAAAGAAGAATAAAAAAGCGTGTTAGTAGATGTTAGTAGGTTTGTTAGTACTGAAGACCAGTAAGTAGGCGTGTTAGTGCTTAAGATGTTATCCCCATGAGTAGAGGGGGGACAGGGCGACATGGAGTACATTTGCTCTGTGGCCACATGCCTGCTGACTACGGGATTAAGGCTGCCATGGGCAATAGGAAGAGATAAATGGACCATAGCTTCCTCCATTCTACAGTCTGTTTCAAAAGCCTAGAAACACAGGATGGACACAATGTGATGGTTTCTCTCTTCACAGCACCTAACACACAGTCAATCGGTGACACAAAACAGCACTGATAAATATAGGGGATATTATGTGATGTGCCTCTACCCCCCTGTGTTTGCAGACTTTTGACTCAACCAGTAATTTGTGTATTTTTATGCCCACCCCCATTTTCCATTATTAACTCCACGTATAACATTTTCTCTTTTTTCTCTCTCTCTTTAATGGTAAACTTGCCTATTTGTGACTTGTCTGAAAGTTTCTATAGTGTGTGTGTGTGTGTGTGTGTGTGTGTGTGTGTGTGTGTGTGTGTAATATTTTGTGTACGATCAATACTAAAATTATCAGATTATAAAAGGTCAAGAACATTTGTGCCAAGGCACAGCAAACCCGTCCCCCTGGCAGTCATTTTAGTGCTGACATAAACACAACAGGATATCTATTTAAGGACATCACATAACAAATATGGAGCATATACACTTGGGTGAAAGTTGACGATTTTACGCCAATTTGAAATTTTAGGTCTGACCCACCTGACATTGACCCTCAACCCCTGATGCAGTGAGGCATGTTACAGGATGCAGATTTGAAAGATGGCACCTTTAGGTTTTGGTTTAATGTCGGTATGACAAATTTGAATGGAGTTACGGCAAAAAACATATATACATGTATTTTTTGGCCTTTACAACCTTGACCTTGACCTGCAATTTGGCACCAAAATTTAATCAAGCGATCAGGAAGATCATAGCCCATCATCCTTGTAATTTTAATCAGAATCTGCATCTATAGTTTTCGTGTAAAGTTGTTAAGCATTTGGACGGACAAACAGAGTGAAAACAGTACCCGTCCCCCAACCTCCGGGGCGCGGACGAGTAATTAAAACTTAATCTTAAGAGTTATTTGCAAGCGTCAATAAGTTCATTTTTGCCCTGCCATTGGGGAACTGTGATGTGATTAAGGCAGATTTTGTAAGCTTTTGCAATCTCTCTCTCTCTCTCTCTCTCTCTCTCTCTCTCTCTAGCTGTGTGTGTGTATGTGATCGTCTGTTTGCGTTTATCGGGCGTGTGTGTTTCGGAGAAAGTGGCGATTTGTGTACTGTATACGTTATATTTAGTTTTCGTGTGTGTGTGTGTGTGTGTGTGTGTGTGTGTGTGTGTGTGTGTGTGTGTGTGTGTGTGTGTGTGTGTGTGTGCTTTCTGAAGTTGATGGAGTTAGGTTAAGGTTAGGTTTTGGGGTGGTTTCAGTTTGTCTTGGTTAGGTACGATTGACATGAATTGGATTGAGTTGGATTGGTTGGTTTGGGTTGGGTTGGATTGGACTGAGTTGGGATGGATTAGGTAAGGTTGAGTTGGATGGGTGTGGGTTGGGTTTGATTGTACTGTATTGGGTTGGATTGGGCGGATTAGGTAAGGTTGGGTTGGGTTGGATTGCTTCAGGTAAGGTTGGGTTGGGTTAGGTTGCGGAGGTTTAGGCAGGGCAAGATTAGGTTCTGGTTTGGTTATGTTGGGTTGGGTTTGGTTGGGTTGGGTTTGGTTTGGTTTGGGTTGGGTTGGGTTTTGGGTTGGGAGGGTTATGGAAAGAGACAGGGTTACATTTCTATCTTTCGTCCCCTCCCCTTTATTTTCTCAACTTCATACCTCTTTTTATTCACAAATTTGTCTTTCTAAATCCATCTTCCTCCTTGACATCCCACTTAAACGAAAAGATATAAACCCATCTTCCTCTTTACCACCTACTCAAAGAAAAAAATATGTACTTATTTCTGATTTTTTGGTGTTCAGTAAAAACTTATTTAATGACCTGATTTTTCCCCATTTTTCTGTGTTTTTCATATATCTTGTATAGTATAGGTTATTAAAATCAATGATGGCTATTTTTTAGTGGACCACCTTACTTTTTTTTTTTCGTTTTTTCATCGTGTTGGACCAAAATTTTGGAAATGTAAATATTTCAGTAGTGTGTCATATTAAACAACAAAATGTGCAAAATGTTTATGATTTTTCTGACTTTCCTGCTTCAGCCTTTTTGTGATAGATGGGGCAGAATTTTGAGCAGAATTTGGGGGGAATTTATTTACACTTTGTAATATGGTTCAGGGGCGAAAAAATATATATATATGATTTTAGATATTTGGGATTGGCGGTGCTTTCCTTTTCATACAATTTTGACTAGATTTTTTGGAACCAATATCCCTTTAATGATTAATATATTTTCAGAAGTACGTACCGTGTTTTTTTTTTTTTTTTGCTACTGCAATGTATTGTGTGTGTGTGTGTGTGTGTGTGAGAGAGAGAGGGAGAGAGAGGCAGAGAGAGAGAGAGAATTATTTTTCTTTTTTAACAGGAATCTGGGGGTTCAACGGGCCTTCAGGAGCAGATGTTCGTGAAAATTCTGACAGGCATATTAGAGAGAGAGAGAGAGAGAGAAAGAGAGAGAAATATATCTTGTTTTTATAGTAGTAGTAAAAGACGAACCCTAGTGTTCTGTACTTTTGACCTCGTGTGTGTGTGTGTGTGTGTGTGTGTGTGTGTGTGTGAGTGTGTGTGTGTGTGTGTGTGTGTGTGTGTGTGTGTGTGTGAGAGAGAGAGAGAGATCGTGGCAATGGATCTTAACTTGAGTCTACCTTTTGGAGTGAGATGAAGTTTTCTGGACAGGGTGATGTCACTCGGCTCTCTCATTAGGACGGTGATGACGGCAACCTGAGCTGGCGTGAATAATTAATGGAAGGAAGGAAGGAGGGAGGGAAGGAAGGAGGGAGGAATAAATGAGGGAGGGAAAGAGGGAAATGTAGAAAGCGCAACGTTATTTCCACTACTCGTGCACCTAAAATGATCTCATTTAAGCCTGTTTGAACCTACTCTGAGACAGAATGAAGGAGAATTGAGAGGGGAAGGAAGGAGGATGGGGGAGAATGAAGGAGAAAGAGGGAGAATGAAGGAGAAAGAGGGAGAACTGAGGGAGAATGAAGGAGAATGAAAGATAATGAGGCGAATGAAAGAGAGAGATGGAGAACTGAGGGAGAATGAAAGAATGAGGCGAAGGAAGGAAAATGAAGGAGAAAGATGGAGAACTGAGGGAGAATGAAGGAGAGTAAGAGAATGAAGGAGAATGAAAGTTAATGAGGAGAAAGAGGGAGAATGAAAGGTAATGAGGGGAACGAAGGAGAATGAGGGAGAATGAAAGATAATGAGGAGAATGAGGAGGAATGAAATATAGTGAGGGGAACGAAGGAGAATGATGGAAAAATAGTAATGGACACGAGGAGAATGAGGAAGAATGAAGGAGAAGGAGAGAGAATTAAGGAGAATGAGGGAAAAATAGATGTGGACACGAGGAGAATGAGGAAGAATGAAGGAGAAGGAGAGAGAAAGAAGGAGAATGAGGGTGAATTGAGGGAAAATGAAAGAGAATGAGGGAGAAGAGAGAAGACAGGGAAGAGAATCAAATTATCTGCGTCTTTACCTTTATGCATTACACCTACCGCTGTCTAAAATTATTTCAATTTAGTTTGAATATAATATTACATTAATAAATAGTGTATACGAGGAGGGAGGGAGGGAGGAAGGGAAGGAAAGGAGGAGGCAGCTAAAGAATTTAACTATTTTTTTAAGATAATACGAAAAAGGAAGGAAGGAAAGAGGAAGGGAGGAAGGAAGGAAGGAAGGAAGAACAAGAGAAACAACTAAAGAAGGAATCCCATTAAATTGTAAGATATTTTTTTCTATGTCCACTACTGCGGTATGTAATCTTGCTTTAATAAATACTGTACACGCAAGAAGGAAAGAGAGGAGAAAGGGAAGGGAGGGGAAGGGAAAAAGGAAGGGAAAGAAGTAGAAAGGGGAAGGAGGAAATGGAAGGAAGGAAAGGAGAGACAGCTAGAAAATTAAGACTATAATTTTAAAGATAATTTCACTATATCCACTACCCGCGGTGATCCAAGAATTTAAAGTTACCTCACTTAAGTCTTCTAGAAATCTAATCTTCCCTCTTATAATTACTAGATAAATGAGGAAGAAATAAGGATGAAAGGAGGAGAGTAACTGAGGAAATTTATAGAAATTAGGTCTCTCTCTCTCTCTCTCTCTCTCTCTCTCTCTCTCTCTCTCTCTCTCTCTCTCTCTCTCTTTCTCGCAGATCTACTCAGGAGCATACAGTAAGCAGATAAATACTTTGAAATAGATAAACAGATAAGAGCTTGTTAAAGATAGATGAAATAGATTTGAGGGATTGTCAGGCTGAGGGAAGGTGAAATCTGAAGTGAAAACAGAGGATACAGGAAGAGAGAGATGAGAGGGAGAGAGAGAGAGAGAGAGAGAGAGAGAGAGAGATGATACAATGGGTGAGAATATAAGATTAAAGATAGCTCATAAATCCAACCCGCTGTGCCTCCTTCGTCCTAGGATTAATAATGCAATCACTTGTCAGTATCACAACACCTTATGTCCTTCCTTCCTTCCTTCCTTCCCTCCACTCCTTCCTTCCCTCCTCTCCTTCCTTCCCTCCTTCCTTCCTTCCCTCCTCTTCTTCCTTCCCTCCACTCCTTCCTTCCCTCCCACCTTCCTCTCCCTCCCTCCTTCCTTCCCTCCTCCTTCCTTCCCTCTCCTCCTTCCTTCCTTCCATCCTTCTCTCCTTCCCAGCAGTGGTTATTGTTTCTTCCTCCTTCGTCTCCTTCTTCCTTTCCTTCCTTCCTTCCCAACAGTGGTTATTGTTTCTTCCTTCCTTTATGCGTTCCTTCCTTCCTTCCTTCCATTTCTCTTTCTTTGTCTTCTCTGCTTGCTTCTTTTCTACGTCTTCATAATCAATGTCGTCCTGTCCTTCATCATTTATATTTCTGTCTGTCTGTCTGTCTGTCTGTCTGTCTGTCTGTCTCTCTCTCTCTCTCTCTCTCTCTCTCTCTCTCTCTCTCTCAGTCTGAATATTTCTTTGTCTGTGTGTGTGTCTGTCTGTCTGTCTGTCTGTCTGTCTGTCTCTCTCTCTCTCTCTCTCTCTCTCTCTCTCTCTCTCTCTCTCTCTGTTGCCATCCAGAAAGCAGTGAACACCAGCTTGATATAGAGAGATTAGCCCACGTTTCATGCGTAAAAAATATCTTAAGGAACTATTTTTTCGTAGTAATATTACCTTCAAGATGTACTTTATCAATCCTGTCTCGCTTATCTCTTATCCTTATCAGCAGGCTATATTAAATTCCGTCTTTATCTTTCATATATATTTGACTTTATATGATTTGGGTATCCTGTGTGTTCTTTTGTCTCACTGTATCTATTTTATTCGTGTATTCTATCTATCTTATGTGTCTAACCTTATCTACCTGACTGATTTACCTGCCTGTCTCACCTTATGGCCGTGTTTATCAGTCTGCGTTGTCTATGTATCTTTCAGTGTCTGTCTCATCTCTATTCTGTTTTATTCTGTTTTATCAGGAATTATGTGTATTTCCTTGCCTGTCTTGCGTTCTTTTTATTCAAAATCCTTTTCTTTCCCTTCCCTCCCCTTTTTCTCTCTTTCTACCCTTCCTAGCTTCCCCTTGTGTTTCCTCGCCTCTCCTTCCAGTCCTCGGTCTCATTTCGTTCGTTCCAATCATCCCATCTCCCCCTCCTTTCTTTGCTCTCCTTCTGTCCAGTCGTCCCGTTTCCCGTCCCTTAACTCCCCTCCCCTCCCCTCCTCCTCCCCTCCCTCCCCTATACGCAGACTACGAGGGGGAGTTAAATTCAGGTATTCAGTCTTCAAAGGACATGCTAATACGGTTGTCGAAAAACACATCTCAGTAGATCAACAAAGAAGCTTAAAGGGAAATATGGTAAGAAAATGGTTGGCAAGCGATTCTCAGTCACGTTAAATATTTGTTCTTTAGTGGATTTAGAAATATATAGTTAAATATATGGAATTCTAAATATGTTTGAAATATATTGATTCTTGATATATGGAACAAATAGTTTTTTAATGTTATAAATTTTGGTAAACTAAATTTTGATGCACTCCAGGCCTTTTTGATTATCTGCCTGGTTAAATATTTTTTTTGAATATTCAGGTATATATATATATATATATATATATATATATATATATATATATATATATATATATATATATGTTGTGTGTGTGTTTTACTCCTGGTTATTAAATTTTTGAAGCTTATTTTTATTTATTTATTTATTTTGTTCGAGGCTTGGAGGACACAGCCGCACAGCAACATATATTTGTACTCGTATTTCTCTTTCCTTCTCTCCTTTTCCTATCTTTTTCTTTTATCACTCTTCCCTTTCCTTTCACTTTCGTTTCTTCCCTTCCCATACCATCCCAACCCTTACGTTAACTTCCTTCTTCCTTTTCTCCTTCCATTTTCACTCTCAGCCTTATTCACTCGTCTACTGTACGTGGCTTTTTAACACACACACACACACACACACACACACACCTAGGATCATAGTATACACACGTAGATAGATAGATAGAGATACATAGATAGATAGACATTTATCTTCTCCAAAGTTCCTCCCTTTGCTTGCTTTTTTTTTTTCCCTGGTGCTCCCCCGCCTTTCATTAATTTCCCACTTTCCTCCACCCTTTCCCTTCCCTCCTCTTCATCCTCTCTTTGCTTCCCCTCTTTCCTCTCTCTTGCACTTCCCTCTTTCCCTCTCTTCCACTTCCTCTTTCCTCTCTTCCACTTCCCTCTTTCCTCTTCTCTTCCACTTCCCTCTTTCCTCTCTTCTACTACCCTTCTTTTTTCCTTCTTTCCACCTCTACCTCTTTTCTCTCTTCCTCCTCCCTTCCTCATCATTCCTTCGACTTCCTTCCTTCCTCCCTTCCCTCTTTCTCTCCCCTTCCTTTCTTCCATTCTTCCTCTTCCTACCTTCCTTCCTATCTCCTCCCTTCCTCCTCCCTCCCTTCCTTCCATCCTTCCTTCCTTCCTTCCTCCTTTCCTTCCTACCACCCACCCACCCCCGCACAGCAGAAACCAGAGAGCGAAAAAACCAAGCACAAACGTTAATTTGCCGAAAAAATATTATAATACTGTGCTCTAAAAGGCCTTAATTGAACGAATGAAAGGGGGAAAGGGACGAAGCAATATGAAACGCGTGTGATGGAGAGATGAAAGGAAGAGGGAAGAGGAGGAGTAGGCAATAAAGAAGAGGTAATGTAAATATTAAATGATATTACGGAGGGGTGGATGGATGTGAGAGAGAGTGAGACGTAAATGTTTGGAAGAAATCAGTGCAAAGGAAGAAATGAAAAAGTTTGAAAAAAATGAGAGATATGGAAAACGGAGATTAAAGAGAGAGAGAGAGAGAGAGAGAGAGAGAGAGAAGGGGACTAGAAGGGAAAATGAGTGAGGAAAATAAAGAAAATTGAAAAATCGAATAAATAAGAGAGAGAATTAAATAAGAAAAACGAATTAAGAAGCTGACCGAAATGAGAGAGAGAGAGAGAGAGAGAGAAATTAATGAAGGAAGGGAAGGGAAAGGATATTTGAGGATGATACATGGATGTTCCAGGGACATGGCTGATAGATGGACAGATAGATAAATAAAAAAAGTAATTAAATAGATAGTAGGAAAGTAAATATAGATAGATTTCTAAATTGTGATAGTGATATGAATAAATGCAGTGGTTCATAAATTTGCTGAATATTAGATAGACAGATAGATAGATGCATAGATAGATAGATAGAAAATTGATAGATAATTTATATATAGACCTTGGTTAATGAATTTGATTAACTGATAAATATTGACAGTAATTGATTTACATACACAAATACACACATACGCACACATTCGTACCTACGAGTATACATACACACACGCACACTCTCACCTCTACTTACCTACCTACATATATACATACATACATACATACAAGTACATAGATACATTCATTCCGTTATCGACCTACAACATACATACATACATACATACATACAGACAGACATAGACCTGTTTCCTGCCTAGATAGATAGATAGATAGAGCAGTGAATATTAGCCTGGATGATACTGCGCTTTGACAGATATTAATGCTGATAGATAGGCCTCATTAAGTATACACACACAGAGGAGGGTAATAGATAAATAGATATCGCGATAAACACACATACATACTTACTTACACTTATATACACATACATACACTGATACACGCATACCGGTACATACATACATGCAAGTACATACATACATACATACGTACATACATACATCAGTACATACATACATACCAGTACATACATACATACATCAGTACATACATACATACCGGTACATACATACATACATACCGGTACATACATACATACATACCGGTACATACATATATACATACACACCGGTACATACATACATACATACACACCGATACATACATACATACATACACACCGATACATACATACATACACACATACATACATACACAGCTGGAACACACACACAGTTACCAGCTTAAAGCTCAGGTACAAGCCTAGATTATTATATGCTGGAATTATACTAGAACATATTACTAGGATTAATAGATAGCTGGGATTAATCAATATGAATAACATAGAGAGGATCATGGATAGATTGATAGATAGATGGATTAATCGATAGATTCTAGAAATAGACAGCAAGACAGATGGGATCAGCAACATGGCAAGGATATCTGCATTAATCAAGTGCCTAATTGTATATCTATCTATCTATCTATTTATCTGTCTTTTTATCTATGTATGTATGAAATGAATGTGATGTCTGTTCAAATCTATCTGTGTGTATGTATGTGTGTATGTATGTGATGTCTGTTCACATCTATTTATCCGTATCTGGTTCGATTCTATCATATTGCATCTATCGTACCTATATCTATCTTTGTCTCTATATCTGTCTCTGTCTTTCATTGGATCGGTCTATCTGCTTATCTATTTTATCTATCTGTCCATCTATATTTTTGTCTTGCATCTGTCTATCTATCTTTCCATCTGTCTGTATGTATGTATGTGTTTGTGTATGTAATGTATGATTATATGTATGTGTGTATGTGTATGGATGTTTTTCAAGTTATGATCAGTAATTAGATTTTTTAAAAATTTGCAGTACATAATAAAAATATACATGAAATCCTATATATTACCTCTAGTTTAGTTTTTTATAATTTCAAGTTACCAAGTCAGAAAAAGAAAAAAATAAGATATAAAGAGAGGAACAAGAAAAGGGAAAATGAAGATAGGAAGGGAAAAGTTTTAGGGAGAGGAAAGAGAGAGGAAGAAGAGGAAAAAAGATGGTCAGTAAACCGGAGAGAGAGAGAGAGAGAGAGAGAGAGAGAGAGAGAGAGAGAGAGAGAGAGGGGGGGGAGGAAAAGAGTGAAACCGAAAGACTTAAAAGACATTTGATTACAACACTAAAGAAGACCACGGAGGCAGGTAGAGTTTTCTTTCATTTCTCTCTCTCTCTCTCTCTCTCTCTCTCGACTTCATCACTCTCTATCCATTTATCATCAGTCTGATCGTCCATCTCAATTATTATCCTCTCTCTCTCTCTCTCTCTCTCTCTCTCTCTCTCTCAGCTTTGTAATAAGGCAAGATACATAGAAATATTGCAGTTTAAAAATAAGGGAAAGATGCATGGAAATAAAGGCAGCTGGTTAGAAATATATAGCAGTTTGGTTTTATTATTTTTTGGGACGAGGAGAGTATAATATGCAAGGATCCAGCTGACTACTGCAATCGCCCTGCCCCTCCTTCCCTTCCTTCCATCCTTCCTTCCTTCATTGATTTTTCCTTTCCTCCTTCCTTTCCTTCCTTCCCCCTGTTGTTCTCCTTGTCTGCCTTCCTTCCTTTGTTTCCTTCCTTCCATCCTTCCTTCCTTCCTTCCTTCCTTCCTTCCTCACTTATCGTTCCTCCTCCTTTACCTAAATATCGTCTTTTGGTACTTGTCTCCCCCCTTTACCTTTCTTCCTTCCCTCCTCCCTTCTTCTCTACACCATCCTCCTCCTCCTCCTCCTCCTCCTCCTCCTCCTCCTCCTCCCTCCCTCCTCCTCCCTCCCTTCCCTTCCTTCCTACGTCCTTCTCTCATCCTTCCTCTTTTCTACTCCGCCTCTTCCCTCCAGTTTTCTTCATTCCTCCCTCTTCCTTCCTTGCCTCCTCCTCCTTTCCGGGCTTTCCTTCATACCTTCCTCCATCCCCTCCATTTTTTCTCCCTTCCTTCTTTCTGTTACCCTTCTGTTTCTCCTGTTCCATTCTTTTCCATCCTTGTTTCCCTCCCCCTCTTTCCTCCTCTTCCGCCTGTTGGTTTCCTCCCTCTTTCCTCCTCTACCCCCTCCTTCCTCCTTCCCCTCACTGTCCCTTCTTCCTCCTTCCTCTCGCTACCTCCTTCTGCCTTCTCCCCTTCCCCCTCTCCTCCCCCTCTCCTTTTATAATACTCTCTCCTCACATATTCCCCTTCCCCTTACCATTCCTTTTCATTTTCCTTCACTCATTCTCTCCCCTCCTCCTCCCCTCCCCCTCCCCATCTCTTTTCCCTCTCCACTTTGAAAAATGTGTAATATATCGAAACCAGAGGGTGGTTAAGGTGGGAAGGGGAGGGGAGGGGAGGAGAGGAGAGGAGAGGAGAAAGGGAGGGGAGGAAACGTAGGGAGGGGAGAATATGAACAATTTTAGGGTGTAGAGAAATGTGTGTACGCAAGTGAACCAGCTAAATAAACACACACACACACACACACACACACACACACACACACACACACACACACACACACACACGTGGCTGTGTTTGTGTATGCAGATTGTAAGCACGAAAGTTTTGCATCCATCTGCATTGAGGGTCCGGTTCCACGTTGCTCCGAGTTAGAGAGAGAGAGAGAGAGAGAGAGAGAGAGAGAGAGAGAGAGAGCATAATACCGATTCAAGATATATACATAAAATCCGAACAGTGAATCTTGACTTTAATTACCTGTCGTTATGAAGTGTTAATTACTCTCTGACCTGGCATTACAACAACACTGTATTGTTAATGAGGGTTATTATCCTTGCTTAACAGTGAGCATGAACACTGAAGAGTAATTAGACGGGTTGATGATGATGATGGTGGTGGTGGTGGTGATTATGGTGTTGGCGGTGGTGGTGGTGATGATTTAGTGATTAGCAAGGTAATTTATTGAAGAGTGATTAGACTCTGGGTTGATGATGATGATATTAATGATGATGATGACGTTGATGATGGTGATGGTACTGCTGATAGTGATGATGATGATGATGATGAATGATGATGACGTTGATGATGGTGATGGTACTAGTGATAATGATGATTTTATCGATAGTTATGTTGACTATGATGATGATAGCAGTATAAATAAAACATACAAAATGAGTATTCAACACACGTATCCAAAAATAAACCGCTAAGGAAGAGGTGTTAGGGAGCTTTGATCCTTAACTGGCGAAAATACCGATAACTTAGAGCCTAAGATAAATGAGAAGTAAATAAATGTAAACAACTTATCGCCATCGCTTAATATTATCGTTATTTGTGAAGTCGGGTTTATTTCTCATCTCCGGGAAATTCTTGCCAAGTTGCCATGCGTAACCTGGATCTGTTTATCATCAGCCTCTTCTGCTCGAGGATGTGTTTTTCGTCTTGTATTATTATTATTATTATTATTATTATTATTATTGCTATTATTTGCTGCTTTTCTTGATGCTCCTTCGCCTATAATTCTGCTTCCTCATGTTTCCTTATACTTTCCAATTTTTCCCCATTCGGTAATTTTTCCTATCTTCTCTCATGCTCCTTCTTCACCTTCCCCACCTATCCTTAGTGCTCCCTGTTCTCCCCTTCCCTCCTTACCTCTCCTTTTCCTCCCCACCACCCCTTTTCCTCCCTCTCTTGTCCTTCCCATCTCCCTTTCTTTCTCCTCTCTCCTCCCAACCTCCATCCCTCTTCCTCCTCCCCACAACCTTACCCTCCCCACTTCCTCCCCCTTCTCTACCTCCCTATCCTCCCCACAACCGTGCGTGTGTGCGTGCGTGTGTTTGGTGGGGAAGGTGGTCATTATGCGTTAAATATCCCGCATTGTGTTTCTCTCTCTCTCTCTCTCTCTCTCTCTCTCTCTCTCTCTCTCTCTCTCTCTCTCTCTCTCTCTCTCTCTCTCTCTCTCTCTCATTTTACCTATTTTACCAGTCCATTCCATCTTTATCAATTATCACCTATCAATCTCCTCCCATCTTTATCTTCCTGTATTTCCCATTTATCAGTTTCCCTCTTCAGTCTTATCTTTAATCATCTGCCTTTGATGATAAAGATAAAAATATAACATCCTTAAGCACACACCGAAGATCTTAAGTTTACCCCTGTCGCTCCATCCCTCCTTATGAACAGCCTATCCCAATTCACTCAGTTCCATTCACGTCTTGGATCGGTCGGTTAAGGAAGCTCCCTAACACCTTTTCCTGGGCGATTTATTTTGCTTATCTTAAACACCTTTTCCTAGGCGATTTATTTTGCTTCTTGCGCCTTACTCTCCTAATCTCGTCGATTAAGGAAGTTCCCTAACACCGTTTTTTAAGCAATTTATTTCGCACATTACTCCTTACTCTCCTATTCCTTGCTGTAAAAATTCCCCCTACATTGCCATACTATACACAGATAAGGTACAAAAGGGTATTCATTATTAACCATACATATCCAAAAATCCATCGCTAAGGAGGAGGTGCTAGGGAGCTTCTTGAGGTGCTAGGGAGCTTCTGTAACCGACGAGAATATATACTTGTCTTGGTCTGCCATAAAACTGAGGGAATTAGGCGCAAAAGGACGAAAATTTTTGAAAAGATAGTGAATGAAATATTATAGGTGTGTGTTGCAGTATCCTTATAACACTTGACAATACAATACACCCCCCAGCAAAACAGTACACCCTCAGCTAAACAATACACCCCTCAGCAAAACAGTACACCCCTAAGCCAAGTTACAGTGAAGGGAGAGTATTGTTTTGAAGGTGTGTAAAAGTGTGTGTAGCCTCACAACACCTTGGCAAAGCAACACATCCCCACCTGCACCCCCGGACTGGCCATGGTGGGGGTGATTAAATTAGTCTGAACCTCTGAAAGTCGTAAAGGGCGACTAATGAGGCTGTGGAGGCATGCTGAGGGAGAGAGAGAAAGAGAGAGAGAGAGAGAGAGAGAGAGAGAGAGAGAGAGAGGCTGATTCCCTTCTCCCAATATTTTTCCTCTTTCGTCTGTCCCTGCTCCCTTCTCTCTTACCCTCTTTTACATTCTCTTCTCTCTCTGTCCTTCATCTTCTCCAGTCGTCTCTCTCCTCTCTTCCCTTCTTTCTCCTCCTCCTCTACTCCTCCCCTCCCTTCTTTCTCCTCCTCCTCTACTCCTCTCACTCCTTCCCTCCTCTCCCAGTCTCTGCTCAACATCTCCCTTCTTCTCGCCCTGCATCTTAAGAGTCCTTCCCCTTTCCGCTTCCCTTTTCCCATCCTCTCCCTTCCCCTTTCCCAACCCCCTTACCTTCCCTCTCCATCACCTCTCCTCTTCCCTCTTCCTCATCCCCTTTCCCCCTTACCTATCCCGTCCTTCCCCTAACGTCCCTTTCCCTTCCTCCTTCCATTTCCTTTCCTTTTCCTTTCTCTAGCCTCGCTTTTCTCTTCTTCCCCTGTCCCTCTCTCCTGTTTTTACCTCCTCCCTCCTCTCTCTCCCCCCCTCATTCTCCCCTCCTCTCTCCCCTCTTGCCCCCGTCCCTCTCTCTCTCTCTCTCCC
>NW_027642887.1:30000-37561 GCF_032717465.1 Coenobita brevimanus
TGTGTGTGTGTGTGTGTGTGTGTGTGTGTGTGTGTGTGTGCGTGCGTGTGTGTGTGTGTGTGGTTTAATGTTGTATGTATGTATGTATGAGTTCTTTGTTTGGTGTATGTATGTGTACTGTATGTGTATATGGATTGTCTCTTTATGTGTATGGTTTTGTGAAGCGATGGAGTGCGTGTATGCCTGTATGTATGTATTCGTGTAGGTGTGTAGTGTGTGTGCGTGAGAATAAAGGTGTACGTGGAGATGCCTAATATTGACGCCAGACCCAGGGCTAATCAAGAACCATCCAGTATCCATCCAGTCCATCTATCCATCTATCCACTCTATCCATCCATCCATCCATCCATCCATCCTTCCATCCAATCCACACAGCTCTACACCATGACTTTTTTTATCCTCTTCTATACACCTGGCCACTGAATATCCAACGCTCCTTTACTGAAACTTCCAATACATCAACAAAATACATCTGCTTGTATTGAGGTTTCATTAATATACATCAGCTTCAATAAATTCACTCACATGCATTTACCACCATAGGCCAAAGGAAGCACCGATCAATACCCGTGTCCAGAAGTGCTCAGGGACAAAAATTCGCCTACTTTTCTACCTTATCCTCCTTATCCTCCTTCTTGACGCACCACATAAGATATTCACCTGTGGACAAAGACTCATACCTGGTCTAATTAGCCAGGTGGGGCAGGTGATGGGAAGAGGTGAACTAACGAGCCAGGTCTTGTTCTGAACTCTGCCTTTATACAATTTATATCTCCAAAGGTTTGGTTATTTTAAATGGCAAATACTTTATTTATGTATATAATTTGACACCTTTACTGTGAGAAAATGTCCCGTATCTTGAAGAGCTATTCAGATGTTTGGGAAAAAAAAAAAAATGAAAGTACCATGAAAATTGGTAAATGAAAATTGACCATATCCTTCTCTCTGTTTAAAAAGAAGAAAAAAAAAAAAAGGTCACCATTAAGGCCCCAAAAAAGCAAAAAAAAAAAAAATAATAATACAAAGAATGAAATAAACGAGAAAAGGTATATAAAAACTCATATTACTAAAAACTCTTACAAATGCAGATATTCCTGTAAATTCTAACGTTCAACACTCACACCTCTACACGTCCCTGCCGCCACCGCCACCACCCAGTTACTGAACAGCGCTGGCAGAGGTTCCATGCCATCAGGGTGCGACAAAAATTTAATCAGTTTTCCACTCTGTGCCTACACTTCATTCCAGTCTGTGTGTGAAAGTGTACGGTTTTGTGTGTGTGTGTGTGTGTGTGTGTGTGTGTGTGTGTGTGTGTGTGTGTGTGTGTGTGTGTCTACGGCTCTAACTTTCCTTAAATAAAACCAAAGGATTAGCCTCTCTCTCTCTCTCTCTCTCTCTCTCTCTCTCTCTCTCTCTCTCTCTCTCTCTCTAATATGGGGTAAGAGTAGGATGTCTGGAGCGCTAATTTCTCGTACTAATGTCCACAAGGGTGAAACTAATAGCGCAACTGGGGCTAATACTATCGCCCTTTAATGACGTTCTAACACTGTCACGACCTCCACACTACATACATACATACATACATACATACATAGGTATATACATACTTAAGCAAGCATAGCCTACATACGGAACTGACGCAACGCTGGAAGATATACATAAAAATACACACACACACACACACACACACACACACACACACACACACACACACACACACACACACACACACACACACACACACACACACACACACACACACACACACACACACACAGTTTTAGGATCGAGCCTCATGTTATTGGGGTATTCACTCACTCTCAGAATCATACTCACTCACTTTCTCTGTCTGTCTGTCTGTCTCACACTCACTCTATCTCATTCACTATCTATCTGTATTTCCCGCTTATTCACTAACTCGCCCAGTCACTCATACACACCCTGTCTATCTATCATTTATCTATGTATCTGTCTGTCTGTCCCTCTACCTATCTATCTGCCTATCAGTTAGTATATCAAAGTTATGCTCGGTCATTCACACTGTGTTTCTAAATCACACCAACTCAAAAACTTCTTCTCATTTTCCTCTCTCTCTCTCTCTCTCTCTCTCTCTCTCTCTCTCTCTCTCTCTCTCCCTCCCTCCCTCCCATATACCCCGTACTTGTGCCTTTAGTGTCATTGCTCATAGAAGTGCTCGCTTCCACGTTTATTTGCCCGTTTGCTTAGTTTAACGCCTGTGTATTCATGAGAGGCTGTGTGTGTGTGTGTGTGTGTGTTTAATGTTTTATCTGTCTGTTTGGTTGTCTTCCTGTCTGTATGTTTGTTTTTCTGCCAGCCTTTCATTGCTTTTGTGTCTGTTTCTGTTTGTGCCTGTCTGTTTTCATTCCGCTTGTCTGTTTGTTTCTTTTTGTTTCTGTGCCCGTCTGTTTTCTGTGTGCCTGTCTGTCTGTGTGTGTCTGTTTGTCTGTCTGTGTGTGTCTGTTTGTCTGTCCGTGTGTCTCTCTCTGTGTACAGTATGTATGTATATATTTGTTTTTCTTTTTTGTCTCTTGCATATTTCATCTTTTCTGTTTGGTTCTATGTATGTACCCAGTATGTATGCATGTATGTATGTACAGTATGTGTTTGTATGTGTATGTATGTATGTGTTTATGTGTATGTATGCATGTATTTATGTATGTATGTATGTGTATGTATGTATGTTTGTATGTCTGTGAATGTATGTATGTATGTGTTTGTTTGCGTCTTTACCTTTTAATGTCTGTCTTTGTCAATTATCCGTCCGTCTTTTTCAGCCATTTTTATCAGTCTGTCTTTTTGCCCGTGACTGTCCTTGTATCATTTTATCCTCCATCCGTCTCATTATATCTATCTGTCTACATCTACATGGTTCATAATTTGTCTGTCTGGCACGTCTGTCTGTCTGTGTAATGTCTGTCTATCTGCCTTTGTGCCTGTGTCTGTCTGTCTGTCTGTCTGTAATGTATTTTTTTGTTTATGTGGGTTATAAAGGAGTTTGTTTTATTTTTTTTTTTCTGGATGAAGTAAAGATTCCAGAGTGCAATTTTTTTTAGTGTGAATTCATGTTTGAGTGTGATTTTTTGAGTGCAGATTTGAGCAGAGTGCGACTTGAGTGCTGTTTAATAGTTCTGCGATTTTTTTTTTTTTTTTTTTTTTTGCGAATTTTGAGTTGTGCTAGTTTTGAGTTGAGTTCGAACTTTGAGTTGAGTGCAAATATTAGGTCGTGTGCGCACTATTTTTTGTTTTACAGTCCCTTTTATATTGTATTTATGTAAAGTATGATTGTGTTATAAATGTAGGGTATAGGAATGATTTTTTTTTTTTTTAAGGTTGCTTTCGAGTAATGTTTTTAAGTTGGATGAGTGTGTGTGTGTGTGTGTGTGTGTGTGTGTGTAAGAGAGAGAGAGAGAAAGGTGGGGGAGAGAGAGTTACAGATGATTCTAGTGTTTATGTTTTTTTGTGTTAATGCGATGTGTTTATTTTGTTTAATATGATTTTCAGCTTAATGGATGTTTTTATCTATTTTGTATTTAGTGTTTATCCTTTTTTTTTTTTTTTTATAATCCATACTTTATTTTTTCATTTATTTTTGTTTACTTAATAATTGTTTTTTTATTGGATATCTTTTTCATATTAACGATTATCTTGTTTACTTTTTTACGTATTAGATATTTATTCTGAGCCAGTAGTAAAAGTAATTAACGTAAATATAACGAAGAAAATAAATTACGTTGCCAAAGGTGAGGGAATGAACGTAATTAACTTCCTTACTTGACATTCTCTCTCTCTCTCTCTCTCTCTCTCTCTCTCTCTCTCTCTCTCTCTCTCTCTCTCTCTCTCTCTCTCTCTCTCTCTCTCTAATTTAGCTTTTTCCTTCTGTTTTAATACCTTTATGTATCTATATCTATCTGTCTATCTGACCATCTCTGTCTATCAATCTCTTCATCAGTCTACTTTTAATCCCTCTCAGTAAAGCCTTCCTGTTTAGTTAATTATCAGTAAAAAGATAATGATCAGAATGTAACTTTAATTTGTAATAAAAGCTCTTCCACCTTTCTTTTTATTAACACACACACACACACACACACACACACACACACACACACAAAGGTGAAAAAAAAATCTCACTTTTTATAGCAAATTTTCCTCTTTTCTCCGCCTGCCAATTACACCAAGGAAAAAAGTGTGAAAAAAAGATAGCTCACTTTTCTCTTCCAGGTCAGTTCTCTCTTTAAATCCATTTATCTTGCACGACTTTATCTAATAACTGTTAATAAAGAACTCGAACTGTGTCACTGAGAAAAAAGTCTTTAAAAATTCATGTTAATAGTCTTAGGAGATTGTCATTTTCTTTATGTTTTCAAGTTCAACGGGGGTCTTGGGTGCGGATGAATATTTGAGAGAGAGAGAGAGAGAGAGAGAGAGAGAGAGAGAGAGAGAGAGAGAGAGGCTTAACAGAGAAAGATTGAAGGTAGATTGATTCGTGGAAGAATTGCCAGAGATAGAGAGAGAGAGCGAGAGAGAGAGAGAGAGAGAGAGAGAGACTTAATTGGGAATGATTAAAAGTAGATTGATTCGAGGAGAGAGAGAGAGAGAGAGAGAGAGAGAGAGAGAGAGAGAGAGGGCAAATACTTTTTAAAAATCTTATATTACTGTCTAATGCTTTTAAAGTATTTTTTAGGAAGTCTGTAATATTATTTCGAATCTGTTTTATTATCGTCCCCAGTTCATCGCATTAGTCTTGCAAAAAATGATCGAAGTCAGAAAAAAAAAATGTTGATCTTGCAAAAATAAGTAAAAAAAAAATATTAGTCCAGTCTAAAATTGACAAAAGAAAAATGCCATTCAGATAATCGTTACCCCTTCAGTCCGATGAGATTTTTTTCTAAGTATTTCCAGATCATTTTACTCCAGTAGGGAAGGATCTGTGAGTGTTTGGAAACAGGGAGTGAGTAGAGAGACGTTTGTATAACCGTGCAGCTCAACCCCCCGACACTGCCACCACGTAGAGGCGTCCCCCTCCAGCACCATTACATTGACTGTGAGTGGGTTAAATAAGTCTTTTCTAACCCCACCAGTTCGATAAGCATCCCCCAAGCTGAATAAAATCGTCTGGTGATAAGAAGAAAAAAATGGTACCTGATTCTGTTATTCGTTCACTCTGACTAGGCGGAGATTTTCGCCTTTTTGCAATCCGTTTCACGTAGCTCAAAGAGAATACTACGGCTCTTTGTCCTTTCCGTAGCACTTCTTCGTGACTAGTCCCATAGTGTAGTGTTGATCTCTGTTTGTAGTTGATTATTGAAGATAAAGTGATGGTATTTTTTTTTCTTCAAATTAAAGTGAACGAAGAAAGTGGGTAACAAAAAATCACATACTCTTCGATTTCGGTAAAGACAGGAACATTTTTCATTTCATTTTTCATTTATTTATTTATTTTTACTGGGGAGGGAAGTTTAAGTGACTGATTTTGCTTTCGTCTCACCTGGGTTAATATGCGGTCGTCATATCGGTGCTTCTTACCTGTGGAAGAGAGGAATATCTGTTAGGTAGGTAGGTAGATAGGTAGGTAGGTAGGTGGGTAGGTAAGTAGGGGGGATACAGTAGGTAGGTGGGTAGGTAAGTAGGGGGGATACAGTAGGTAGGTGGGTAGGTTGGGATGTAGGTAGGTAAGTACGTAGGTAGGGTAGGTAGGTAAGTAGGTAGAGGCAGATAAGCTGATTATCTGTAGTCCCACCTGAGAGCAGTATTCCGTAGTCTTGTTGGAGCTTCTTACATGCCAAATAGGGGCTAGGCAGTTGGAAGAAGAAAGGTAGGTACGTAGGTAGGTAGGTAGGTTGGTAGATAAGTAAGCATACTTCCCTTTCGTCTCTGCTGCATATAATAATCTGTTTACTTTTGAGAGCTTTGTACCTGTTAAGAAGATAAAAATGTGAAAGACAAATAGATGGAGTAGGTTGTTAGATAGACAGATAGAAAAACAATGTAGGTAGGTAGGCAGGTAGTTATAAAGTTGGTACTCAAAGTTGGCGATAGATGCTTAGATAGGTAAGCGTGTGTGTGTGTGTGTGTGTGTGTGTGTGTGTGTGTGTGTGTGTGTGTGTGTGTGTGTGCGTGCGCGCGCGCGCGCGCGCTTGTAAATTAGTAGGATCAGTAGAGTAGGTAGTCAGGTAAATACATAATGATACGGTAGTTGAGCATGTAGGTAGTAGTGTGGGTAGTTATGTAGGTTCTGCAGTGAGGGTAGGTAGATACATAACACTGGTAAACATGTAAGTAGATAGTCAGGTGACAAGAAGGTAGTGGTAGTTGATGGGTAGACAGGTAGATTGATTGGTAGGTTGATTGGTAGTTCATTTGGTAGGCAGGTGGGTAGTTAGGTAAGAGATAATACTGATAAACTGGTAAATAATTAGACAGATGATTAGTAGGTACACATAATTGGTAGGTAGACAGGTTAATTGATAGACAGGTAGGTAGGCAAGTAGGTAGGTAGGTAGGTAGGTAGAAATATAGTTGTGTAGACAGCAGCAGTTAGTAATTTAATCAGTCAGCTAGATAATTTTTTGTATTTTTACCTGTTCTTAATTAGCCGCGTTGGTGCGCTAGAATATTCACACATCATAATTTTCGCTTTACCTTGCAGAACATTAACCTCCTTATTAAAAAGTCCAATACAATTGGTTTGGTAAGGCCGAAAGGGGGTTACGCAATTTTGCATCTGTGTATCTGGGTGTATTCTGTGTAGTGCATAAATTCTGTATAGGTATTGGATGCAGGTTCTTGCTCTTAGGGAGAAATAAAGGGGAAGGTGTGTGTGTGTGTGTGTGTGTGTGTGTGTGTGTGTGTGTGTGTTTTCCATGAAGTCGTATGTGTTGTTTTTTCTTCCTCTAGACGAATTTGATTTAGGAACAACGCTTTGTAGTGAAGAGATTGCAGACGATCCACTATGTCCGTCAGTCTGTCTCCGTCTGTTTATATACCATCTGTCTGTATCCTCTATCAGTCCCTCCGTCTATCTAAACTCCCTATCTAGTTATCTATATATTCTGCCCATCCATCCATCCATCCATCCACCTACCTATAGCCAGACGCCATAATCCTAAAGGAGATTGCTACGAACAAAGCTCACCCAGATAAGAATTTTTACATCTCAGTAGACCTTCTTTTTTTCCACCTTCTTTTACATATATGGAAAGTGTCTTGCTTCGCTTGACTTGAGAAGAAATTATACCGTCTCTTTCTACACTTCTAGCCTGTCTCGAATGCTAAAAACTCGTTGCTTCATTTGCATACCCCACTACCTCTAAACTTCGACGCCAATAACATGGGTTTCTTACGTCAAACTTCCCCACTCTCACAAAAACTTCTCTTCTCTTACATCATACTCTGCCGTCTGTCCTCCCATCCTTGCGTCCTTAGGTTTCTCTGGAATTGCACGAGAGTAATTCAGATGACACTTTTTTCTGTTATTTTTATTTTTATTTTTTGAAGTGTACTATTGTCCAGACTCACTGTCATGTTCGTAAAAAGTGTGTGT
>NW_027642888.1:0-4995 GCF_032717465.1 Coenobita brevimanus
TCACACTCTGTAGGTTTCTCTTTACTGCAGTGCGGTATGACATGGAGTATGAATCACAGAGCTCGTAATATGTCGGTATCAAGTCAAGCATGTGCTTACCGAGAGTGAAGGAGTCGTACTGTTTAGTTTCACATCCATCGGACTCCACCGTACATTTCGTAACGGGTGTATCTGCAGTGAGTTTACTGAATGCGAGTTTTAATGAGATGTGAGAAGAGGTGGTTGTTCCTGCCCGTATTCATACCTCTTGCTTTTCATTAGAATCCTGGAATATTCATGAATATTGTATAATTAGGCATTTTTTCGATGGATTTTTTTTTTTTCATAATGATGGAAATTGATCAAGCAGTTTACTATTGTTTCTAAAAAACAAAGCGGTTACCATCATTACAGATATAACTAAAACAGTCACCTCTGAGACCGTAGCGAACTTGTGGTGTGTCAGGGGTGGCACGAAAAGGCAATGAAGGCTATCTGCTTTTAAGGTAGGCTGTGTACCTGACTTGCAAATAAGGCCTTGTTTATTGTGTGTGTGGCCGTGAGGAACTCCTGGCCTTGGTTGTTAAAATTGTCCAGTCATTACCAGGTGGATGTTCAGGCACAGATGTTGCTGAGTTCCAGGGGACTGATAGTGGTGAGGTGATGGTGCGAGGGGCAGTAGCTTTTCCCTCCCCCTCTGCCTGCTTTTTTTCCCCTCTCCTCACGCCGCATCTCACCCCCTTTTCCTGTCTTCTCTCCCAATTCCCTCTCCACCCATCCACTCCAGTTCTTTATTCTTCTATCCTCCTCCTCCTCCTCCTCCTCCTCCTCTTACTTTCGACCTGTGATGGGCTGTGGATCACTGAGGGTCCCTGTTAGTCAAGTGACCACCATCGGGATTTTTTTTAATGTACCAGGGGTCACTGCTTCAGGAGGAAACTTGTGTACTTGTCCCACATGGGAGACTTCCTTGTCTCAGTGGACGGAGCTAGGGCCTGATTGACTGCTGCCTACCTTAAAAGCGCCAGGCAAGGCTGCCGCACCACCCGTAAACATCCACACTGTGCAGTGTGTAGTTTCCACGTTATGTCCACAGACTTCCCATTAACTCAATGTACCGGTATATAATGTCATGCCGTAACTATTAGTTTATTTGATTACTTTCTCTTTCAGGTTACTCAGTCGGGTAGCTTATAGACAAAGATTTATAGAATGTGACTTTTCCTTTCCAGTATTTCCTGTGAAATTTCCATGTCAGTTTTTCCATGCTGCATGGTGGTTTTTCTCTTTTTCCTAGATGGTTTGGGGTGGGGGGAGCCTTCTTGCTTTACTATCCTTATCCTTCAGCATATAGAGTTAGATCTTGTAGTCATAGTTTTCTCTGTAACAAGCAGCCTCGAAAGGACCATAAGGTCTGTTGCTGTTTGCTTTGCTATGTAATCCTATGTAATCCTCGTCCTCCATCTCCATCTCTTTCGAGCTTTGTTTCGTGCATTTCGTTTTTTATCTTTTAAAGTTTCTTTTTGTATTTTTACGTTTAGTAGGCAGCTGAAACCTCCTTGCTTCACTATCCTTATCATCATCTCATAGAACTAGTGCCATAATCTTTATCTCCTCGCCAACAAACAACCTCGAGAGAGCCGATATGTTCATTGCTGTTTGCATTCTTTTGTACATTTCATTTATCTCTTTCCTCTGTTTGCAGTATTTTGTTTCTCCTACTTATTCGTCCCTCTCCTTTATTTTTATTCCTATTCTTTGCCTCTCTTCCTCAAGTTCCGTCCTCCTTTTCCTCAAGTTCCCTCCCTCCTCCTCCTCCTCCTCCTTCTTCTGTAGTGCACATACTCTCATCCTTCCCACATTTTCTACCCCTTCTTCACACAGTCGTCTCTTATCTCCACACATTCTCTCTTCCTCGTCCTTCTCACATTCTCTCTCCCTCTTCCTTCCCACATTCTCTCCCCCTTCCGGTTCTTCACCTGTCCTGCGTTTTAGCTAACATTTTCACCACCGCCTACCCACTCACCCTGCCATTGCCTCCCACTCCCCCGTCCTTTCCACGTTCACCCATCCACCCACACACCCACATAATCTCACCTATAAAAAAAATTAAACCACCAATAAACACCAACAACCACATTAAGCCACTCAAACAGCCATTTAGAAACCATCCTGTTCATAATTTTAACAGCCTCTTGCAACCATATTGCTGACAAACACACCTTCCTTCAATTCACAACCATCAGCCCACACCCACAGCCTCACGAAACACCCACACTCACCCACAGACACCCACAGCAACCCAGCACCACATTACTGGGTGGGGTGAGATGCGGGACAGGGGTGGTGTGGCCGCCAGTGAACTAAGACGGCGGAAGTGTACTTACCGGTAATACCATATGGGTTTCGTTGGCATTTATCCGTACATGGTCACCGCTCGACTCTGGCCCCGGGCTGGACGGGTCCGTGGGGGTGGAGAATGGGTTACAGGGGCAAGAGAGGGAGGAGGCAGAGACAGGTGGGGAGAGGGAGGATGGGCGGTGCTATGGGGGAGACGAAGATGGGTGCCTGGAGAGATTAGTACTTGGAAGAAAGAGCGGAGATACAGTACAGGAGAAAGAGTTCGGGTAGGAGAGGGGTGAGAAACAGACAGGAGGAGGAGAGAGGAAGGAAGATTGGTAGATGGGGACAAATGGGGGTTGGAGGAAGGAAGGTGTGTATTAACTGACAAGGTAGGAGAGAAGGGTGTTGGTGAAGTGGGAAATGGTTTTCTTGTAGGCTGAGAGAGAGAGAGAGAGAGAAACATCCTCGTATGTCACATAAATATTAAACTATTAAATCCACTTCGCATTTTGTATGGCTTTATATTACTATATCTGGATATATAGTGAAAAATAAGTATTTGTTTACAGTAAAACAGATAGGAAGTTACACACACACACACACACACACACACACACACACGAGAGAGAAAGAGAGAGAGAGAGAGAGGGAGGGAGAGAGAGAGAGAGATCTGGCGGAGATTTTTTTTTTTTTTTCTAGATACGGCTAAATGATTTCATGCGGCTGCAGAAACACGCTGTCCTAAACTTTATTGTCATTGTGTAGATCAGATATTCATTCTTAGATCTTTAGTGGAAAAGTTTCTAGAGAAGGGAAAGAAGTTGTATGCGGCTTTCATGGATTTGGAGAAAGCATATGACAGGGTGGATAGACATGGATTGTGGAAAGTATTAAGAATATATGGAGTAGATGGAAAGTTGTTGAATGCTGTGAAGAGTATGTATGATGGTGCTAAGGCTACAGTGCATGTGGATGGTGAACTAAGTGAATTTTTCTCTTTGGAGGTTGGGTTGAAACAGGGATGTGTCATGTCTCCATGGTTGTTCAATCTGTTCATGGATGGGGTAATAAAAGAGGTACAAGGTAGGGTAGTGGATGTTGGAGTGGCCCTGGTGAGAGAGGAAACTCCCTGTACTGTTGTTTGCAGATGATACTGTGTTGTTGAGTGAAGACAGAAGGGGAGCTGTAAGGCTTGGTGGATGAGTTTGGGAGAGTGTGCAAGAAGCGGAATCTAAAGGTGAATGTAGGGAAGAGTAAAGTGATGGTCTTTGAGAGAGGTGAAGTCAGTGAATGTACAGCGAGGTTGGATGGTGAGGAAATGGAAAATGTGAGTACGTTTAAGTACTTGGGTAGTGTGATGAGTAAGGATGGAGGTTTGGAGGGTGAAGTGCTTGAAAGGGTACAGCAGGGAATAAGGGTTGCTCGTTCTTTGAAAGCAGTGATAAGAAACAGGGGAGTGAGCATGGAAGTGAAAAAGTTACTACATGACAGTATTGTGATGCCAACTCTAACGTATGGAAGTGAAGCTTGGACGTTGTTGGAAGGACACAAGTCAAGAGTGAGAGCAGTGGAAATGAGTTATTTGAGAGGAACCTGTGGAGTCACATGGAGAGACAGGCTGACGAATGAGGTTATAAAGGAGCGTTGTGGTGTGGATGTAGATGTGCTAGGAAGTGTTATGAGAAACACACTGAGGTGGTTTGGCCATGTGGAGAGGATGGAGGGTGAAAGACTGACGAAGAAAGTGTATGTGAGTAAGGTGAAGGGGGGAAGAGGGAGGGGGAGGCCAAGGATGAGATGGAGGGATGGGGTGGAGAGGTTTATGAGAGAGGGGTGTGTGAGTTGGGAGCAGGGCAGTGAAATGGCGGGGGACAGGGCGACTTGGAGGCGATTTGTTTGTGGCCACCCCAAACGGGATTGAGGCGTCTGGCAATAGATAGATAGATTTTAGTCTGTTTTTCTTGTGATAGAGGTAGTACTGGTTTGATCTGAGTTTTTTTTACTGTCGTGCTTGCAGACTAGTTGTTTTTTTCGCATCCTATTCCTCCCTTTCTTTTTTATCTCCCCTTCTCGTATCTTATCTACGGCTCTAATTTCCTCTCCACCCAACCAGCCGTGAGTGTCGGGGGTATAATTGTGCTGATTGTATGGCGGTACCCAAGTGACAATCAATCTTGTGTGAGAGGTTTATTGATTATTTTATTGGCCGTGGGTTTTGTGGTGTGGGTAAGAGATGGAGGAGGGAGAGGACAGTGGAGGTGGAGGGACTAGAGGATAGGTGAGGGAAAGGAGGAGAGGATGAAAGCGATGTCCCCCTGTCCCCGCCCAGACCACAATGGGGACACTAACGAACATAACAATACCATGCAGCGTAAAAACTCCCACGTAACTCACCTGTAAACCTGGGGGAATTTCTTTGATGGATCCAAGTGGCAGTCTGGAATCTAGTGTCATGCGATCATTTTACCTTTCTCGTCGTGTAAATTGATAGGTTTTCATTGTTTCATCTCTCCATAACCTCTTCCACAATTTAAGTCTTTCCTTTTCCATCCTTCTTTTCATTCATGCGGTTCTTTAGTTACCTGAACGCTTTGCCCACACTCTTACCTTAGCTTCAACATTGGATGATTTCAGTATTTTTCTTGCTTCTGGCTTAGTGGGTAACCAGATTAG